>NW_009218989.1:0-29414 GCF_000690835.1 Fulmarus glacialis
GGCCTGGCAGCCAGGGCCTGTCCCACCGCTCCAGCCCGGGGCATCGCGCACCTCCATGGGGAAAGGGCTGGGCCAAGGCCAGGCTGTGACATTGGCCCGCTGGTGGGCCTGGCTCGGCAGGGCCCATGGCCCGGCTGGGCAGGGCTATGGGGAGCTGGAGACCGTCCCTGCAGCTGGGGCTGGGGCTGATGGCTCCAGGGGGCTGACATGGGGTCCTGAGGGAGGCCCTGGCAGGGCCTATTGGTGCCCTCAGGTTCCCTGACACATTAATGTAAAGCTAGAGTAAAGCAAGGGATCTGTCATAAATAGCAACAGTTTTGGGTGGTGTTTGGTATGCTTTTTTTTTTTAATCATGTTTTTTTAACAGTGGGTTGTTGAAAGCATAGCATCTATTGTTTAGTATGTAGACAATAACAAAGGCGAGAAGGAGTGCTGGCAATGGAGTGCTCCATTAATTAAGTCCATTAATTTCAATGCTGGAAAAATACCACCATGTGTTGGTGGGGAGAAGGAGGAGAACACCTGGCACCCCGTTGTCCCGGCATGGCTCCCAGTCCTGAAAATCGGGAGTTGGTGGTGTTGTTGCCTCTGTCTGCAAAACGCAGGTAACAGAAGAGCCTTCACATAGCAGGAGGAAAACCATGCTCTTTCGCTACTTCACGCAGCGTTGTTTTTTCATGACTTTGAATGATTGTAAGTCCTATGTGTTTCAGTAAGAACTTCTAACAATTTAGGTGTTTACTTGTATTCTGTAATGTGAAAATATGTGAAAAAGGTGGTGTGAAGTTTTTTTTGGGGGGGTTAACCTACAGTAAAATTTCTGTGAAATAATGAACTATAATCCCATTGTCATTATTCTGACTTCAGTTGTTCAGAATATTTGTTGTACAAGCAGCAAATACATCACATATGTTTGTGAAGTTATCTATGATTGGCAACTGAGATTCAAAACCCGCTTTTGATTCAAAAGCAGATCAACACCACACTGGGTACTGAACATTGCATTTTGCTTCTCTTGAAGTCATCTGGCATGCAACAGTATATATATATATATATACAGCGATATATACATAAGAATACATATCATTACTCTTATTCAGAACCAGTCAACTCCTGCTTTGTCCGTATGGATGAGCCTCTGAAAGGAGGACTACTCCTAGGAAACATGTAAATACCATTGATTTGTTAAGCTGAATGCTGTTCTGTTTGACTGGCTGTACGTTTTACCATCTCTTGACTATCTTTGTACTTTTCATGCAAACACTGGGAACAGCAGGGCAAGAAGTTGTGTGTTTAAAATACACAGATTTGTATTCTGTATTACTCAGTGTGTGTTTGTGCTTCTGCCTGGATGGGATACTTAGTTTGAAAGACAGGTGGAGAGTAAATGGGATCGAAGAGGCTTAGGAGTGTTTAATACATATCTACAGCTATTTGCTTGGCAAAGATGATGACGTTCCATTGCATGCTAATTCTTTTAGCAAAGCCAATAAAAGAGCTGTTTTTTTCTTACAGAAACTGACTTAGAAGTCTAACAGTGTAGACTGTTGTTGTGGGTTTTGCTTTTCTTTTTTTTTTTTTTTAACTGATATCACATAAAACCTAGGTTGCTGTGACCTTATTCTTCTCCACAGTTGAGGGCAGGGGTAGCAAATTTTAAGGACAAGAGGTGAAGGATTACTTAGAAGGGTGCCAGTACAAACCCTTCCATTTGAGAGTATGATTTGATGAAGAATAGAGCAAAGCAGAGGAAGATGAGCAGTGGTGAGTAATATCTTTTGTACTGACAAAAGGGAGAATTTCCTTGGTGAAGTAAAAATGTCCTGAGAGAGGACATCAGCTTTTGAGATATGTGCTTTCTTTAACTAAGATTGGTTGAGACATGATTTGTTTTCCACTGTAAAGGATTTAGGCCAAATTTGTATCTTCTGCAATGATAAACAGGACAGGACAAATTAATCTTTGACAGAGGTTAAGAAATGTGATTAGATGTAATGTTGTTGAAATTCTGCTGCTTTGCTGAGGGCAAGTGTTAGAAAACCCATGAGGCAATAATAAAAATTACTATTTGCAGCTACTGCTGGCAGCAATTGAGGGTACTCTTGCACAGATATGGTGCTCATAAATGATAAGCCGTAATGTCTCAGAAGTGACAGTAGGCAGTAGGCAATGATTTTAATTTACTTATGTCTCAATTAACTTATATTTTGACATTCTACTTAATCAAACTGAGTTTTACTTAACTTCATTCTACTGACAACTGAACTGCTTGTTTTCCTCTTCCATTCCCCCATAAAAGCAGATGGCTTAATGCACAGATGCTCATGGACAGCAAAGCTGAATTAGCTTTGTCTGATTAAATATTTTCAGAGAAGAATACCTGACTTGTCAGTTACTGCTTAATATAACAGAGCCAAACAAATTACATGCTTTCTAAATAAGGAATTCAACAATAACCTTGCAGCCCTCTCATGCTAACTGTGCATATGGTCTCACATAAGCCCATACTCTGTAGCCAGCAACTGGGATGTCTGTAACTTGATTCCATTAAAAAAGAGGAGAGATGATCATGGTTGGAACAAATGAGATGATTATGATCTAAAATGCATTGTCTAGCAAATAGCCACGTGTTTGCCTGTAAGTTCTGCAAGACAAGGATTATCTTTTTGTTCCGTGTACAGCATCTAGCACAAAGGGAATCTGTGCCATGACTAAACCTCAAAACACTACTGCAATAGAAGTAATAATAAACCATATACGGGAGGATTATTTGTGTTTTGGAAAAAACAGTCAGTTAATTGTTTACCTAAATGTGCTTAAAATTCCCTACTCTGTTCTCTATCTTTTTTCTAATTATGTTAAAGTAACTTTGCAAAGACTGCTTGTGAAACTGACTTGTTACCGATCACTGAGAATAAGAGTATTTCTTTTAATATGCCCAAAATGCAAGCAGTTATTTGATGTTGGAAGCTGGCCAGTTTGTTTGATTTAGTACAGTGATTCATTCCCACTTTCTCAGCAAGTCTGGTGCTTTACTATCAAAAACAATTCCAATATTTAAATAACTGGCTGTATTGGTGTTGTGTTTTTTTTTCAATTAATGGTATTAAATATTTGATGTTCAGCTAGAGTTTAATAATTAGAAAATATAATGACCGCTAAATTAGCTTTTGCAGCTTTTCGGTCAGTAGACTGACATTTCACAGCCTGCCTGGCTGAAATCACTTTCAGCTAATTGAAGATTTTCTCACTCCATTTAGCTGTTAAACTGTGGCATATGGGCTTCTGATCAGTTTTCCTATTCAAACAGATCCTCAGAGGAAGCTAGCAGTGAAAATAATATTAAAACAAAAAAATTCTGGTTCACATAAAGTTAGGACAATTTAATGCTCGTGTTGGCAATGCTGGAACTGTCCTTCACTCATCTGTCAGGAGTACAGGGTTCAATGGAAGTGAGGAATGAGCTTCCCATACTACCTGGCAATCTGCTGGGAAGGAGCACTTCTCAGAGGCAAAGAACAGCATAGCCACATAAGGATAGCTGATTAACTCTTGGATAACTGTGTCTCTGTAGTTGCCATACTACAGTTTGGTAGTATGCTGCTACTCAGTAGTTGCTGAAATACTCCTCAGGTAACAATTTGACATGTGGTACTTATAATAACCTGGAGTTTATGTTGAGAGTGGTGGGGTTTTTTGTTTAGAGAGGTTAGGGAGATTAAAATAACATGGGCATCGCTAGAAAGATCTCATATGTCAACTATGTTTTTTCTGATTGAAGGAAATCCTTGTTAGCTACTTGGTATTAACTTAGACTAGGCTTCTTCTGAAAAGAAATACCCTTCACATGTTAACACAGTTTTCCTATTAACTAATGTTACCAAACAGCTCTGTTTGCTGATATTGTCGGTATACCTTGCTTCAGTAGGATTGCAAGAGCTGTACTTGAGTTCTGCTCTGGCTGCCTCTCATAGTAACTTTTTTTGTGCTGCAGAGAGCTTGTGTCTCATTGCTTTTCACTGGTAACAGCAATGTTTGCTTTCTCACTCATGTGAAATGAGTTTGGTTCTGGAGTGATGTTTTCCATTTATCAGATTTGGAAATGTATGACTCTTTAGGTGGAGGACTGCATGAGAACTTCAATGATTTTAGTGTTTGTTTCTGTCAGTGCTGTAGTTAATTAAAAAACTGGAAAAAAAAAAGGCAGGGGGGAATTGTAAAAATAAATTGTAGCAGTAGAGGCAACTGAAACCTGACTTGACCAGCCTTATTCTCATATTTTCTCTATTCTCATTATGTGCCTAAAGTCAGGGATGATGGAACTGTGCTTTGAAAAGACACAGAGGCTGCAGGAAAGGACGTTGCCTAATATTAGCAACCCTATTATTGGACCGAATTTCATTAGCTTGTGTTATGAATCCTAAATAGAACTGAATATATTTTCATGTGTTCACTATCTTATAGAGAAGATGTGTGTCTTGGGGAAATACCCACTTTTAGTTTACTTCAGAGAAAAGACTTTAAAACAAATTGCTGTCAAGATACTGAAATACTGTTGGTGACATAAATGTGTCCCATCCATCAACTTCCCACCCAAGAATAAGATTTATCATGCCAGTTTTTTTTGATTGAAATCACACTTTCATTTAAAAAATGTTTAATGAAATATTTCCTGCTAGTTCAAAGTACAGAGATCCTGAGTGTACCATCTGCTACAATATCTGTATATAAAAATGACAGTCACTAATTACACTGTGCCAGTGGGGTGGGGAATGACATCAGAACTGAATTAGATTTAATAAATTTAGCAAAAGGTACACTTTTAAGATAAGAACAGCTTCAGTATAAGAAACTAGAAACTAGTGTGAATAATAACAATATTGTTTTTCCCCCATAATACACTTTTTTTTTTAGTATGTCTAAAAGGGATATTTTCAACCAGCTTGATAATACAAGTTCCTGCAGAAGACTGACAGTGTGGGATGTCTCCTGGGCTGTGTAATGGTTTGTGGTGGACCATTTAGGAATGAATATTCATAATGTGTTTGTTACCTTCTGGCATATTTTGAAACACTGTCCATATAAATCCCAAAGCTGGGTTAATCATCTGAAAGTGGTTTAATCATCTGAAAGTTAATTAAGATCTCTCTAGTCATGCATGTATTGTATGTTTTCACTGGACTTAATTTACTGCTAGAAATAGGCCTATTAGGATAATTATTAGGATTCTGTAAGGAAAACAGTTGTAAGCAACATTTTCGTGTTGCAAAAGACTCATGAAATTATCCTGCACTGGATAACTTCACAGCTTAAACTCAGGTAACTGTTTTGCTTGGAGAGAAGGAGAAGCATACGGTACCTATCCAGCAGCAGATGTGTCAGTGACATGGAGATTTTACTGATAAAAATGTAGACAACTAGGAAAACTAGGTACCTCAAAGGACAGTAGGGAATGGAGAAAATCTGGTAGAAAATCCTCAATGGCTTTGTGGATCTGAGCAATGCCCAAAATTTGAACTAATATCCTTAATTCCACAATAGGAAGACAAAAAAACCCTACAGAAAGTTCCCTGATCTCTGTGGTAAACTATACTGCTAGAAGCCTTCAGCTTAGGAAAGACGACTGAGGAGTTGTGTCAGCAGGGCTAGTGCAGGAAAAGTGAAGTGGAAGATCTGAGAAGAGAAGTCTTGATGCAGATGCTGGGCTTGGTGTTCCCTTCCTCTGTGTCAGCAATACAGCTCAGGAGTCAGTCATGCAAAAACAAGGTTGCATGGTCAAAATTTAATCCCTCATTTCCCAACTTTAAAAATTTCTCTCTTTGCTATATTCCCATCCTTTCAAATAGGAACTCATGCACGCAGAGGGAATGCATGGATTTCTTTTTTTTTTGTCAATTTATCCTTTGCAGAGCTACTCATATTCCAATAGAGTTATCATTGTGGTTTAAACTTCAATACTACCAACATTTGCAGCACAGACCTCCATCTCTAAAGTTTATAGAGTAAATGATACTGGTAGTATGTTGCTACCTCTTGTTGAACAGCTTTTAAAACATGGGATGCTTATTAATGTGTAAAACAGTTTTCCCGCTGATAGGGAAACATAGGATTAGCTCTAATTTGGGTTTTTCTAGTAGTTACAGATGCTTTCACCTTGAACTTCTCTCTTTTCTTTCCTGCTTGCTTCTTTCCATTCTGGGCATATAGGCCCTTTTCTTCTTTGGCTGTTTGGCCTCCTCTGCCACCTTCACCCACTTGCGTTTATTCTGTTCCTGTAACTCTCCTTGCTTTTCTTATCACTCCATGCTCAAAACCGGCTTTTTCCAGCTAATCAATAAAGCAAGTTGTAAGAACATAGGAGAGAGTGTCCTCGCTTCTGCTACAACAACAAAAGCCTATGCCTGGGGCCAGACAATTCACTAAAACCAAATTTCAAGTCTATGTCCCAAAGAAAGTGCTGCTAGAGATTCTTAAAAAGAGCTCTTGAGAAGACTGTAATTTTCCGTAATCTCAGTTTGAAAAAAAACTGAACTGTTTTGATTAAAACTTCCCACCAAAAAATTCAGCTGGATGCAGGCGTCCTGTGCGGGAGCTCTCTAACTCAGCAGCTGACATCTGGCAAACACTGAAGACCTGGAAACAGCTTCGCAGGATAGGAAGTGTCATACGATATCAGTTCTAGCTGCCAGCTTCACTTCTCTCGTCTGTGGTAAAAAGTATTGTTTCAGCTACTCTGGCGGGTGCAGTCAAGTGGAGAGAACTTCTGTAGGGTAAAGGATACTCACGTGAGAACTCCTCTGGCCATTGCTACTCATATTGAAATGTCTCAGAGCAGTGTTAATCAGCACTTAACGCCAAGCAGTGCTGGAAATTCTGCAGCCCTGTATGAGCAAAAACAATTTTGTGGGTTATTATTTTATTTTACAAAAAACTGAGACAAAAAGAGGCATTTCTAGGCACCTGATTTAGACAACTTTGAAATCTGATCTGTCTTAACCTGAACTCTCAGAACTATTAATTCGAGCCAAACTGTGCTGTATAATTATGTTGGCTATTCCCTGTGGTGCAACATTGTCTGCAGAAGACACTGATCACGTGAGTATAGCACTTTCAAGCAATTATGACCTGCATTGAAAATTACTGAAGCTTAACTAATTATCTAGCGAAAATTCGAAAGGAGAAAGCTCCTCCTCCAACTCTACTTTCCCTTCCTTCCTAGTGAAATTATGGGTTCTTGAATCAATGGGAGCTTTGCTACTGATTTCTGCAAATCCAGAGAACAATCATGAATATTTATTGCCTTCTTCAACTTTTCATTTGGCTGATAAATTATATTTTGCAGTAATTCTTGGATAAGGCAATGAAAACTTTGGTTTCCATTTCCTTTCCAAGAGCCATGGGAAGTTTTTTTGTGTGAATACTGCATATCACAGCATTTGTGGGGTTGATGTTGGTGCCTTTTTTTGAATTTCATAGCAGGTGACAAAACTTAAGGGTGGCCTTCTTGTTCTCCTGATTCCAGGTTCAGTGAAAGTCAGGTGGTATTTCCACTCAATGTCTTGCATATTAGAGTCTAACATGTGCATGTTTTTCTTCTCTACACTTGTGTGCATGAAATAAATGTGATTTAGAAAAAATCAGGTGGACAGAAAAAATTGCATTGGAGATTCTCTTGCAAAGAAAATTGGGATAATTTTCTTTGAATTCTCTTGGTTTACCGTGGGCAGTGACTACACAGTATACTAATTATACATTTGCATTTCAGCAAAAAATAAGGCTTTATGTCATCTTTAAACACTCAGCATCAGTGTTTGAGAGGCAAATGGAAGATTTTTTTTTCCGTAAATATTTGAAAATCAAATGATTATTTTCATTTGCCTGGTCAAAACTTCTTTGTGCTCAACTGGCTGTACAGATAGGAAGATTTAAACCTCTTCAGCACACTACTGACCATAAGCAATTTTCAGATTGTGTGTTCAGTTGTATTTTTTGCAGTTTGAATCTGTATTGAAGCATTAGGGAAAATAGTTGTGCTGTTGTAGTGTTTGAAGATTGAAGTTTGAATATCAAGTAGCTGAAAGAAATAGTTTATCAGTTTATTACTGATATAGAAGCAGAATTCTAAGTAATCTCAATTATGAGTAACTTCAAAAAAAATTTCCTTTTGTGAATATTTTTAATGGAAAAAAGAAGGAAAATCAGAGAAATAAAGTTTATGTTTACCTCACTAAAATATGATTTTCCTTTCCTCAAAGGATTTAAACACCTAACACAGGGTGATGTGTGCTGATAGAAGTTATTATTTTCTTGTGAAAGAAAACAAAGCCACATTCCCTACAGATACACATGGGCACTAATCATCTCCAAAGCAGTTGACTCTCAACTGGCCTGAAATGTGTTTCATTTGCTCCCGTGCTGCCCCAGGAGGATTTTCAGTGCTGTGAGCCCCACTGAGTGATGTTGGTTCATGCACACAGTTCTCATTGCATTAATGGGCTTTTCCTCCATTCAGTTTTGTATAATCCACTGGTGTTGCCGTGAATGGAGGCCTTATATCTGTTATACCTGCTGTATTGCATACTGCAGAGATGTGCTGCAGCATTAGAGATTTCTAATCCCATCCCTAGCATCTTGGCTAATTTGAAATAGAAAATTGGTGTGCAATAATAGACTTTCTCTATAATAGATTTTACAATTAGTTTAACGAAATTAATTTAGATTAGAAGTCACCCATTCAGAGCTTTTAGTGTTTAAAAAACTTTACACAAACTACTCCGTGACAGTGTTTTCTGCTCAATGGCAGGCTTCCCACAGGTGCAGGGAGAAACAGCGGGGTGTCGAGCTCCTCTCCAGAGGAGAGGCACACAGGCAGGGGTGACGGGGCGATGGCTGTGGAGGCAGGGGCCTAGCTGCCTGCTGACCTCGCTCCTCTAAAGCCGGGAACTGTGGCCTCCTCACCCCGGCCTCAGGCGGTGACACACGGCAGGTCTCTGCGCTGGGTGGCTCGGGGGAAAGGCAGCACATTCCTCCTCCTCCAGGGAGGAGCTGGGGATGTCGTGGGCATCCAGGAAAACAGCTTGTCTTTTAAGAGATGGATCTAGCTATGTGTTAGCTTGGGAAATATGCCTAGCAGTGCAAAGCACTTGGTGGTTTACTGTCCCAGAAAAGTCCTGGTGTGTTTATTTAACACATTTATGGGTCGTGGACTGCCTGCTCAGTTTGTTACATAAATGGTCTCTTGCATGCAGAGAGCATCAGGGTCAATCGAGGTCATACAAGCAGTTTGATGTGAGTAGATGTGATCAGAGCTCATATGACATTTGTTGCTGGGCCCCTACCCCTTCTCTGCCCACTCCAACACATGGCAAAACAGATACTACTTTCAAAAGGAAAATCCATCGCAACAATGGGAACATGCAGTGTCTCGGTTGTATTCCCTAAATATGTCACACCTGATGTTGATAAGAGATCTGAATCTGGGATTATTAGATAATACTATGTACAAACTTACTGTAGCTCAAAATTGCTCTCCTGCCACATTTTACTGACTGCACCTACACTGGCATCCCATCTTACTGTAAGCCAACACTCTGCCCTGGAAGAAGATCATACCCTGCAATGGAGCTTCCCACCACCTCTCTTCCCGGCCCTGGATGTATGGATCTTATGTCCCAGGATGTGATGATATACTTCATCCAGAGTGACAAATGAAGATTGTAGGAATGAAATGAAACAAGAAGTAAGCAGCAGAAGTAGTTCACACAGATAATTGTTAAAAAACGCAGAAATCTCCAGTGCAAAGTAAGAAAATGTATTTCACAGAAGCCACAGTCTGATCTCTCACTCTGATCCTTAAGTGAGGGATGAAAAATGCCTCCAGAAATTAGCCTGGGAGCTACAATTCATAACTTTAGTGGATACTAAAAATCATGGACTCAATAGAAAAACCGTTTGGCAGTATTTCCTCCACACCATATCCTCTATTAAGAGCTCACTGTTCTGTAGGCAATGATTACAGATTTCTGGTCCCGCAGCGCCTAAAATATTATCACCTCTGTTTCTGCTAACATTCTCTTCTGCCCCCTTGGTACCAACTGCCCTTTTCCTTGAAAAGGAGTTATTCAATTAAATTAAAATCAGAGCAATGATCCATCCTCTTGGTTTATCTTGGAGATTTAGAACTGAAAAAGGGCTTATGTGCTTGAGAGCTTGTAATTTTTTTCCAGCTCTATCAATCAAAGCTGCCTTTATAAACATTGCCTTGTTTATATCCTTGGAGTATCGCAAGCTACAAAAACATTGCATTACAAATACAAAGCATCACTGGTGGTTTAAAAAAATGGTGTATGCAATCTGAAATTACTGAGAACCGACTTCTGCTCCGAGTCGTGTTTCGGTAGCTTTATTTTTACTTAAAAACCAGAAAGTAGCTTGTATTTGGACCTGATGTGGCAGCTGGGAGGTTGCACAGGGAATAGCAGCATGTCTGACTTGTGGTGAATTAGCCTTAATTATTCAAACTCATGAGTGGCCTAACAAAAAAACAATTGCTGCTTTCTCTCTTCCTCCTCCTGCCCTCCCTTGGCTTTGCTGGTTTCATTGTTTATTGGCACCTGTTACTGTCAATGTCTGCCTGAGACTGGTACAGATAAGTTGGGCTACTGGATCACAGGCAGGGAGCCATAGACAGGGGGTGAAGAACAGCTCTGCTATTGTCCATTTACTAAAAATTAATTATTGTGATATAAAAGAATAAACACTGTTCAGCAGCTTTATTGGTCAGTAATCTAAATGATAGCTTTAATCTAGAGAAGATTCAGCAATTGCAGCGAAAAAATAATTTCTGATTGAGATAGATAATCTGTATTTATAATTCTAAACCTTGTGTGAGGTTCGCCAAGTCCTTAATGGTAAAGAAATATGGTGTTAATGTCAAAATTATTGAAACTGCAAAAATGAAGTGGCAGACTAGTTAAGATCCTACACCGTATTCATTGAGCCATTCCTTGAACTGCAGAAACCGCATTTATATGTATCAGATGATTTTCATACTTTCTCCATTAAAGCTCCAAAGTGTATTCCATATTCTTAGGTTATTTTCTTAATTTTTACTTTGTAGGAAAAAAATGAATGTTAATTTGTCTAGTGCTGAGTTAAAGCCTGGAGATAAAAATCCTGCTGTGGTTCATTAAGGGATTATTTTAGTTAGTACGTGCGTGACAGTAAAGCTGAGAGGTGCGGTTCATAACTCGGCCTTTATTGGTCTGATGGCTACATCTGTGCTAGTGAATGAAACAGGCCAAGACTCACTGGCTGGGGGGGGAAAAACCTGCAGCTAAGCTCTCTAGTCCCCTTCCCAAAACTGGACACCTTCACCCACAGTGCTTATCACGCATTATTCATGTGCTATCTCCACCTTGGTGTGGCGTATGGAAGTGGTAGCTGGCTTAGGCCAAAATCATGCCACAGAGTGGTTAAATGAACAGCACGCTCACAGGGTGATCATAGGGTGACCTCGAACCTGTGCCTTGGCCTTGTTTAGCCTACTGGTGTAGGTGTAGCCCACTGTGCTAGGTGTTACACAAATGCTGAACAGAATTATCAACCTGAAGAACTTCTCGCTAACATATAAAAGAAGCAACAGACAGAAACAGGCAGAAACAGCTATATAGGGAGCCACTGAAGCACTACTGGACAGTAAGATCAAGCTTTAGCAGGCAGAGAGTAGGGTTCATCTAAGACACTGAGGCATCTGCGATATGGATAATCACATCTGTATGGATAACTCTGACCTCCTGTTCATTGTGAATGAAGAGATAAAGACACTTCCTGCTCCTGTAAAGGGAACCCAAATGACTACTGAGCTCCATGGCCTGCAGGATCTGTTTGATAGAAGCCATTTTATTGGATTATACATTAAATCTGCAAACTCTTTTGGTGGAGAATTGTTTTCTCTATATACAGTTCTAATCAGGGCAATCATGGGCAAATCTCACTTGTGGAACAGTGTGTGAATGTAGAAGAACAAGAGAAAGTATGATGGGATTTTTATCTTCACACTCCAAACACATTCAGTGCAAGCAATTAAAACATAGAATCACAGAAAAAATTAGGTTGTAAAAGACCTCTGGAGGTGTCCCGACCAGCCATCTGTTCAAAGCAAAGCAAATTTCCAAGTTATATCAGGTTTCTCAGTGCCTTGTCCAGTCAAGTTTTTAAAAACTGCAAGGATGGAGACTGCTTGACATTTGAGCTTTAAAGGTCCCTTCCAACCCAAACTATTCTATGAGTCTATGAGTCTATGATTTCTGTACAACTGGTGCCAGTGTATGACCACTCTCATAGTCATAAGCTTTTTTCCTAATACGTAATAGGGATTTGCCTTTCTGTTCTCTCAGCCTCTTTTCGTATACTACATCTCTATTCCCCGAGCAGAGTGCCTCTGCTCTGGACACGCTCCAATTTTTCAACATCTCTCTTTTATTGAGGAGTCCAAAACTGGACACGGTACTCCAGATGTGGCCTCAAGAGTGATGAGTAGGATGGGGTGATCATGTCCCTTAACTTGATGGTTATGTACATGCTAATGCAGTGCACTGTGTAATTACTGTAGGAATAGGTAACACAGATTTTCAAAGTCATTTTAATCAGATCTTCCTGTATAGATGAGGTAGAAGAAGAAAATGATAGATGTAAATATTTTAGCTGATTTTCTGTGTGGGAAAAATGCAGCCATGTTAATGCATTCATGTATTCTAATTATAAATGCTAGCATTTTAATTTATTATCAGATACAGCAAAGTGGATGTCATCATAGTGAACAGCTACACAGTACTAAATGATATTCATTCAGACATTGTTTAATCCTCTTTGAGTTGGTTAAATAGCATACTGGAATTTAAACAGAGAGCAGGTAATGTCATTGTTTTGCAAAAATCCACTTGAATGGCCTTTTCCCCTTTTTTCTTTCTTTTTCTACTTCACATGGGCACCAAAAAAGCAAGTCATCCCATGTAAATGGATAGTCTAAAATAGTTGAAAGAATGACTTGATTAAGTTCACACAGTGAACACATCATTATTAAAAATGGCCTAGGAATTTGGCATCTTCATTTGTTAAGAACCTGGCTTAACACAAATTGTATCTCAGGTCCAGGAAAACTGGGGTGTAATAGCTGGAACTTCAGGTATGTAACATCTGTCTAGTCCATGACCAAAATGTCAGAAACTGATCATCTCACCAATATTATTTTGCCCATTATGTGCTGACTTCAGTATGGGATCTATTTAGGCATTGATGTTTACAGACTTTATTTCATTGATTTTCAAGCCTCCTATTCTTCAGCAAAATGTTCTTAAAATGTGAAATAATCTTCCTGGGTATGTAATAAATAATCTGATTTCCTGGGTTTGCTAAAGTGAACCTTGACAAAGAGAAAAATCTGTCACTAGCAGCAGATGGGACAATATGTCTAATATATCTCTGCTTTCTCTTTTTTCTGTGATTAAGTTGTATATAGACATCTTGAATATACAGTTTTCCATATAAAAAGCTGCTATTAAGGCCATGAAGAGATTGTCAGGGATTAGCAAGTGCTGTCTGGGACTTTCTGCATTACTTAAATACACTGTCTCCCTATTTCAGTGCATTGATTAGTTTCTTTTGTCTCCTTCCAGAGTTTCTCCATGAAAGCTGTCAGTGCTCCTGATTTGGTAAGAACAGTCATTTTTTTTCCATCTGATACTTATCCTATTGATTTTAACAGAAACACACTTTTACTGCACTTGCAGATATGCAGAATGTGTCTCAAGAGCAGTGAATTTTCTTAGTCTTGGTATCTTCATTCTTAAGAGCCTTTTCAAAATGCAAATTAGAGACCAAGCCTACAGAATCAGAAATTTTAGAGCACATGCTAATTACAGAAATCTGAGATGGTTGCTCTGAATGGGAGGTTGTCAGTCAGGCTTGCATTAATGTGAGCTCTGAGGATTTGTATCGCTAACTTAGAGTAGCTCAAGAGGAAACACAAATCTTTTCTCTCACAGGGACTGCAGAGCTAACTCCCAACTCTATCCTCTTCCTCCTGAAGCTCTTTTAATTATTGTGATCTTGTTAGCATAATTCAACAACTTTAAAAATTAATTCAATGCAGATCAGTTAGTCAGGATGTGAAATTTCTTACACTGCAAAATTGTAACATTACACAGTGATCTAAATTATCAGAAAGCTATGGGGCAATCCAAGTGTTTTTAGGCTTTTTCAGATTACAGTATTTCTGAATCAATAAATTCCCGTAAAAAGAAATTAACAAACCAAGCCAAGAACACCTCAAAATCCTGTAGTCAGTATTTGCTTTTTAAGCTCTAGGGTTATAAATAAATATATTTATATGGGGATGGGAGGGTTTACTGAGCAAGTAATAACTCTTCAGTTAAACAAAGTTAATCATTTAGGTAGATTAAATATGTGCAGAGCGTCACATTTGAAAAGGTAATTTTTAGAGTTCACTAGAAATAAAAACATGATCAGATAGAAGTCCACAAATGAATTGAGAGATGTGGTGTTCTAGTCAACGCTTGCAACAGGCACAGAAGTGGCTGGGCAGAGCTCATTGCTACCATTGTATTCGTGTCCTACAACAGGACTGTTCGAAGGGTTGTTTGTCCATCCTGCAGGTGGAGGTGGCCAGAGCAGTGACACTCCAAGCTTGGCTCTCACTGAGGCAGTTCTGCATTCTCACAGGCCACTTCACAAGACAAGCTCATAGCCTCGCTACAAGTTTTCAAGGCTGACCTGTGGTCTCAATTATATTGCTTTGTTATCATGACAAGGAGGTTTCAGAAACTGCCTGTTGACATAAAGAAACACAGGCTATTCTTACCAGCTGATGGCAGAGCACGGAGTTGTAGTGCAGCTGTTTTGGCTTTGCAAAGAAATGGAGGTGTGAAAATTTCTGGGAAAATTACAATAGTGGGCAACAACAGGGGAAATTCCAGGTCTAATTCAGAGCAGACCACAGACTGCCAAAATGTTCTCAGCACCCTTGTCCTAGTCTTTTAGGAATTACATAACTAGGAACAAGATAAATCAGTCTGATTTAAATCATGCAGGGAAAGGCTCAAGCTGAGAAGCAGGTTTGGGGGTTCTGCTCTCTGGCTCTGTAGTATTATAATAAACCTTTCTACTAAATTTCCTTCTTAAGCCTGCCTCCCGTAAAGAAGACAAAGAGCACAGTGGTTGGTAGCACAACAGACATCATGTGTTTGGAATGATGACATAAACAAGCTCTGGGAAACAACAGTACAAAACGTCTACTGACGGAGAGGAGAAGGGGAGGTCTCTCACATTCTGCAGATGTACAGAATAGTTTCACTGTCTTGAGCCAGAAGCAAATGTACCAGGAATGTCTTCACGGAGTTAGGTCCTGCAACAGGAATTCTTTTTTTCACCAGCTCAGTAACTTTCTTTGTATAAGAGGGCAGAGTAAGGTCCTCCAAAACTAATTTGGCTAAACAGTAAGCTATATGAGTTGTGTCTTTATTGTGCCTAGCCCTGCCTGAGACCTCTGACTACCAGCATGTGATTTTTCTTCATCATAGCAGTGGTACATGTGAGATTATGTGCCCTGGAGTGAGAGCTGGGGAAAGTACTAATGTGTGTGGAATTACACAATACACGAGAGAGATATCTAGAGGACACATCTGCCATGCAGAGTAGGTGACAGCAAATGTAAACAGCAGCAGAGAGTATCAGAAGATCTTAGATGTTCTGAGTCTATTTATGTTTCTGTTTTGTGAGACTGTCACTGCCAGCTGAGCTGCACAGTGGGGATGAAAATAGAACGTGTATGTATGTATGGTGCAGCTGTATTTGGGACATCATTTGGGACTAAGTCAAACTCTCTCTTCTTGCATCTAGTAAGAGTAGTTATGTAACCACTGCAGAGACAGCAAGAGGCACAAGACAGTAAATGCCTTCTAAAGAGGATAAAAGGTGAATTGAGCTGGCAGACAGGAGCTCTTCTGGCTCATAAGAACAGTGGTAGAGGAGATATTTTCAGCACCAGCATGAAGAATGTGTGCAGGAAAGGGAAATGGGAAGTTGAAAGAAGTAGCAGAACAGGGAGAAGGATGAGACTCAAGGCAAATTAGCTGGGGATATAAATCAAGCCTGGAGAGATGGCCCAGTTTACATTAGCAAAAAAATAGCATAAGAAAGGTGAAGCAAGATGGAAGAAATCTGTTTTGGACTGGGATGAGAAATGAGTAGGAAATTAGAAATAAGATTTAACATGGCTTGCATGTGGCTCTGTGTATGTGAGTATCTGGGCAGTGAACTCTTCCACAATAGCCAGGATCTTATACACAGCAATAAATGCTATCACACCTACAGGTTTCCTACTTGTTGCTAATGCAGAGGATACTGTGTGCATACCTTTAACTGAAAGCAGTAGCAGCTCTTGCAGATGATTAACACAATTCTCCATTTCCAGTCATTGATCCTCTGGTGAGGACAATAAAATTGAAATTATAATGATTGGGCTTTTCATTCCCAGTCTTTGTAGTTTTGGGGGGTATGTTGTCACGGAAGGTTTTTTTTCTGTAATGTGCATTCTTGTATCTTCTGAACTCTTTGCATTAGTAGTGGATTAGGCAATGGGACTAGCAGTTACAGCATGTCTCACAGCATCCTCTCTCCAGGGAGAGAACTGTGGCAGTGGAGGGTTTATTACAGATTTTTGTAATAAAACATTATTGGTTTGTGTAGAACAGGGCAAGGCTAAAGAAATTAATTGTCCTTTAGGGGTTTGTGATGCTCTGAATTTCCTGTGGAAGTTTATCCTTCCATTTTTGGACCAAGATCTGAGAGTTGTGTTTGCTATAAGAATCTCTTTTTGTATAAAATTCCTTTGTGTTAGAGGACTATCTGATCACTAATCACAGCTGGCATTCTTGGTACTCCAGGGATTACTGGTGCTTCAGCATTTCCAGCAAACTGGTGCCACTCCGGGGATGGGCAATAACCTACTACCAGAGTCATCTACTCTTGCATCCTTGTCTGCAAATCTGTAGTAGTTCAGGGACTGAACTCAGGTTCTTTTATTCAGCCTGTAAGTAACAAACACAATTCTCTTTTGCTGATCAAATTGCTCCCAGAGATGTCCGGACAATCATCAGACAGATTTCTTCCCTGTGTGTGGAGTTACTCCTGTGTAAATATTTAAGCAGTTCTTCATTTACCTGATCACATGTGTTTGCTGTACATTTTTAGCTGGCATTTTATTTTATCCATGTACTAACCATACAGTCAAACTCTAATCACTGTCAGCACCGTGAGTTCACATTCGGATGTTTTCTGGTCTGTTATCCTTACTGTACTTACACTTTAATGGATGAGATAAGCCACACTAACGGTATCTTGTGTAAACTTCTGATAGTTCTTTGATGTCTACAGACATCTTTATCATTAGTCCATTACTTATCTGCTTATCAGTTAATAATCTGAAGCCATTCGGTTGCACAGCTTTGATAATTCTGAATACAAGCTTCCTGTGCTTTGGGCCTACTTTGCATTACTGTAACAAACAGTCGTAAACTCCAGTCTGCATCCTTGAGCTGGGACCAAACCACAGAGAGTCCTGAAGATGAAGACAGACATCTAATCAGTGTTTTGGAAGTGGAACAGTGAGACTGAAGGACAGATTCTGTCTGTTCATGTCAGAAACTTGGTCAAGGAGATAAGATGAATGTACCAACTGGATTTCCAAAATGCATTCATGCATTAATCCTGTAATCTAGATTAGCTCTGATGAAGGCATGAGCTACACAGGCAGTTTCATCACTTGTTGGGCTGGAAGAGAATTTTGTAGCTGACTGGGACGGTAGCAAGTGTAACCTATGGTGCTGTTGTGTGAAAACCTGCATTAGCTGTGATTAGCTGTGGATGCAGGAGTGCTCTGAGATGACACACTGAAATGGCCAGCTGTGGATGCAAGTGTGAATTGCAACCAAAGAAACGGAAACTATTTTGCAAATTTTTTAAAAATACTTTTCTCTGCCCACATCATCCACATCACCTCTCCTTCCTCACTTTCAGCTTCAATATGAAGATCTTGCTGTTCATGACCTAAAGCAGGCAGAGGGTCCTGTGAGAGGCAGGGGTGTAGTCGTATGCCAGGGGCCAGTACAACTGAAGAGGTAGTGTGCTAGACTACCTCTAGTTTTTCTTTTTCAATTTAGAGGTTAAGAAGTGGTGTATTTGGAGTGGCTTACATTAGCTTATTTTGTGCATGCAGGAGGAAGACAAAATTTCCTTTTCGAACAAGGCATTGACTCTTTGAATCATAGAGAATGCCATTTGCTTAAATTTCTCTTCCACAAGCCAGGAAAAGCACCGATCACAGTCCTAAGTCTAGTAGAAAAGAAGTCCTTTAAGTTATTTAGAACTTGTTGATGAACAACAAGAACTTTGTTGACGAAATCTTTTCTAAAGAAGTAATAGAAATTATTTGCTCAAATGAAAGATAAAATTTCTGGTGATTATAGTTCAGCTGATATGAAATAAATGTGCTTTGACATACTAATTCTCCATAGGGTCACAATCATCTTTCTAACACATACATTGTCATTTACTTAAACTCAGTTCAGCTGCTAATGGCATTACTAACCTTCTAAGAACATTACGCCAGATGTCTGGTTTCAGACTAGAGATGTTTTGACACACAGGTTCCCTCTTGCACATACTGTGGAGGGAAGGAATAAAGCCTTGCAGGCAAGGAACTGAGCTGAGCTGTGGAAGGTGTCTGAGTTCACCTCCTGTAGCTGCTACAGGCTTCCTCTATGGCCACAGGCAAGCTGTTCTGTCAAAAAGCACAAGTCTACACCTCACAATCCCTTTTTCCCCAGGGAGTCTCTCTGCCTTCAGTGATGTGATGACATAGCTCATGGACCTTCTTTTGGATGTGCACAAGCAGGAGACTTTCTGCTCAGTCTGTAGAAACTCATGGCCTTGGGTTAATCCTCATAGCACCTCAGCAGTAAAGCATTGTACAACAAAAAATCCTGACTTTCAAAGAGGTTTCAGAAAGGAGTAGGAGGAAAGCTCAGAGTTGCAAAGTGGCTTATTTTAGCTCATCTGCCAGGTCAGCAATAGGAGAGGAACAAAACTCTAGTCTGTGATGCCTGCTGTTACTGATCTCACTTTAACAGCCTTTCAGGTAATGCATGCTTTGTTCCCTCCCATTTGAATCATCATATACACATTTGTTTTTTATCTGGATGACTGGTTTTATATGTTCTCCTTAAACAGAATTTTACTTTTTGCAGCTGCTCACTGGTGTCCAATTGGTAGACACACGAATAAATACAGTATAGGAGAAAAGAGCTGAGGCAGCTTTATAGTAGGAAATCAAATTTCACAAATATAGCAGGGTACTGGAGTCAATGAGTGTATGAAAAAGAATGATTTGGTTAGTTCAGCATACTTGATTTCCAAAAATCCTTTGATATGTTCCTGCCTTACCAGAGGCTCTTTAAGGAACAAAGCAGTTAAATAACTGATTAAAAAGTAGGAATCAAAGACTTACGAATATACGGTCAATTTTCATGATAGAGAGGTAACTATAGTCTGGTTTTATTACCTGCCGGCTCAGGCAATGATTATGTCAGTCACACCAATTACAAGTCTCTCAAAGACAAATCAAAAGGAGTAGGACATCCCACTGGGCACCATGAACCCAGTGATCTCAGGCTTGGTCACTGCTCTTGGGATAGTTTGGAGAGAGCAAATGATATCTCACCTTACCGAAGAAATGGCCTACTGAATGGCCTTTTAGAGCTGGACCTCTGGGTCATTAGATGCATAGTGGGCTAGAGAAATGTCTCGATGAGGAAAATGAGTTCAACTCATTTTTCTCTTCAGGCTGGAAAAGAAAAAACAGAGAACGTAACAGAAATCTATGGAGTTACGAATGTCATGTGGAGGTGGAATAGACAACCATGATTTAGTGTCCAATGAAATTAACAGATATCAAGACAGAAAAAGAAGCAAGACTGAGTACGTTATTATACAGTCTCATAATTCAATTATAGAAGTAATCATCACACAGATGCTGTAGCAGCCACAAATGTAAATGGCTTTAGAGAGTAAGTAGACAAAGTCAGAGGAAGAAGGTCCATCAAATATTACTAAATACAAAGACACTTAAATAACTTTGGCTTTGGAAGTCCCTAAACAAAGATTGCTGAAAGCTGGAGTGATCTATGAAAAAACTATTGAAAACTTGCCCTGATCTTTACTTTTTCCTAAGTAGCAGTGGCTACTCTAGGAATCTAGAGGCTGGCTAGGTAGACCTTTGATTTGAACCTCTGTGTCTGGTTCTGCACTCTTATGACTGCGGACTCAGGCCACTGATCTGGTTGGTTTTGGGTTTATGTTTGTTTTCATTGAAGGCTGCTGGAGACAGAGATTTCTCTTGCTCTGTGGATGTACAGTCTCTAATGGAACGAGATGGGCCCCTGATTGCTTCCTAGGGCTTCATAGGCTACTTTCATACACATTGTAATTAATAGTTAGGTAAGACCCAATTGAAAATGTGCATAGTAAACACAGAATCTAGTTTGACATGCTCATCCCACAGCTAGAGCCCTGCTGTTATTTGCATGGGAACCTGCCACTCTTCCACCTTAGAGGCTCTCACTTAGAGCGACACAGTTCTTCATTGCCCGCAAAAGTAAGTACTCACTTGCACAAGGCACCCTGACTGCAAGCTGCTTCTTCCTTCAAAACCTCTCTCAGATCATGTTGCTTCCAGCGTCCCAGAGGTACAAGCCTCACACATGCCATTCAGGAAGGAAGAACATCCTTCCCGGCACAGAACCCTTCCCTGGCTCTCCCAGGGGTGCATTCTCTGTTTATTTCTTGCTAGCTCCCCCAGTTCAGGAACATCCCTGCTGCTTTCTTGTATAATGTGGAGCACCCTTTGTAATGAATAATAGCTAATGTTGAACCGACATCCAGAAAGAGTTCAAATCACTTGGTAGCACAGCATCAGCAGACAACCCCAAACCAAATTTTCCCCAGTATTCTGAGTAGGCTCCAGACCAAATACTAGCATCAAGTTAAAAAATAATCACTATTTAATGTGTGAGATTAAGCTTCCTTTGGTACCTCAGTGATGGTACCAGCCAGGCCATATTCTAAAATTCACACTGACATCAATGAGGGCTGTTGACAGGAAAGATATGTAGATTAGAAAAATAGAACTATTGTTTAGATTCTGATTTCGGTTCTTTTTGCGCTTAGTACTATTTTTTAAGTATATATTTTTGGGCAAAAATATATTGATTTCTCTTTAGTTTATACTGTATTGGCTTTCAACAAAATCTGGATTGCAAATATTATAAGTGAAGTTGTATTTAGAAAGATACATGGTCTGGATTTTAAAGTTCATTTAATCATCTGTCTTATTCATTAGGTCTGTAAAATCTTGTTTTTTGCCAAGCATAAAGTTTGGTGAAAGTGTGGGTAGACCATGACTCGGTTGTAATTTTAAATAATGTTTCTTTTTGGTTTAATTTGAAGCTCTATTCGGTGCTTCACTTAAGCAGAATCTAAGGCAACAGGGGTCCAGCCGAGTGGAGTTATTCACACATGCCCTGCTGGAGGTGGGATGTGAAAGATCTTCTCTGGACCCCTCTGACAGCAAGCATGAATGTCTCACCAGATAAGTCTTAAAAGGCCCATCAGATAGGAAATAAATTTGTAGAGCCCTGACAGTGAATTTTGTTAATTAAAAACAATGCATCATTTAGAAACAAGGCTAGGAATTGCTGCTTATAACTCCCAAAGCACTGTTTTGTTTGGATAGCTGGGGAATGATGTAATGTTACTGAGATTGGCTAGGACAGAATACATTTCTTGTAAGTGCCGTGTAGTTGTTACTCTTTAAGAAGTGAGCCTGAAAGAGGATAGTATCTGTCTTAACACTGGGCAATCTGAGGATAAAAAGAAAAAACAAAAGCTCTTGGGCATCTCAAGGTCTGTCGATCAGAGATTTTGTAATGTGTTCTTCCTCCTTGAAGGTGGTGTCCTTGAGCCTGACCAAAAGCGCGTTCTTATTTCTAGAGGATGTCCCTCTGTCTTCAGAAAAGTTTGGATCAAATCCCTCTCTTATGAGTTGATCATTCCTTCAAAATCAGAACCACTGGCTCTGAGATGTGCCTTGCCAAACACTTCATTAAGGACTTCTCTTAAATTTGTTGGGCCAGTAGCCCAGAATTTGTGACTTCTGGCACTTTTCATCCCATCACCTTTCTTCATGTTTCCTTAGTTACCATATGGAAGAAAATTCACAGCAATATTCTGGTGGAATGAGAGGAAAGGAGGATTTCCTAGAAACCTTGTCTCCTTTATGACAGTAATGTAGAATATAGTTGGCGTGGCATATTTGTTGAATCATAACTTTAATATTTGTTTTACTCATTCCATAACTTCTAGCTGTTGCCGATACATATGATTACTGAATGAATTGTGCATTAATGCTACATTACTGTGAGCTGACTGTAACCAAGCATTTTCTTTCAGACCACCAGAAGGAGCTATTGAATTCAAGAAGCCTTTCCTTCAAAGCA
The DNA here is from genome assembly GCF_000690835.1 of Fulmarus glacialis. Lineage (NCBI taxonomy): Eukaryota > Metazoa > Chordata > Aves > Procellariiformes > Procellariidae > Fulmarus > Fulmarus glacialis. The sequence continues at coordinate 22,632 of NW_009218989.1, forward strand.
GGAATTCGGTGTACAGCAGGGCAAGCAGTAGGATAATGGAGCAGGCACACTGTCTTCCTTGCAAAGTCCAGCTCTGAGCCGCAGAGCAAATTCTCATTTAGAGTCTGCATCTTCTTCTGATCCACTGTCTTGTAGTAATCAAAACTGACTTTACAGGGTTTGAGATGCTTCGGGAAGAGATTTCAGGCATCATTGTTCAAACATGTACTAACAAATACTAACCAAATCCAAAGAGATGGGAAATTCATTGAGGTGGGTTTAAGCATGTATTTTCAAAGTACAGGGAGTGTAGAAGCTGCCATTTTCCATTAGGTCAGCTGGGAGATGTTAGGCTAACAGACCTGCAAAACACTTGAGAGAGCTGATGGCAATGTCCATAAGGATAAATGAAACCTGAAGTTCTACTTACCCAAGCTGACTGACAATCAAAATGCACCAGTCACCTGTTATGTGTTTTCTGATGTGATATGAAGATGTGCAGTTATTTGCTGTTAGCCCAACGCAGGTGTCTCATGATCAGATTCATAAAATGAGGTATTGCGATTTATAAATAGCCTTCCTTTTATAAGCTTTGCCCGTTATATTTGACAAAAAAACCTTACACCAGTGGAAGGCAGATTACGTTGCTTCTGCCTGTCTTCCATTTACACTTTCTTTCATCTGACAGCAGCCTGAAAATTTGTGATGGTTGGTTGTGGGTGGTGCATTCTGTGTGACTCTGTGTGTGTGACTTTGAATCAGTGTTTGGGACAAGACCTTAATTAAGTCTGTCCACTGCTATTTACAGCTTGCTTTGCTTTTATTAACATCGACTTTGGAGAACAATCACACTGCTTGTCTGTAAGACACTATCAAGATGCAATCCTACACATATTTCACAGAATAAACCCCAAATCTACCTATGGGAGGAGCAGGTACTAGCACAGAACATCAGTGTCTCAGTTAACCTTTGTTGTATCCTAAGACTGATAGGAACTCTGGCTCTCTAGGTGGATCTCAAAAACTATGCCTACAATTGTTGCTGTGTTGGGATGTTCTTCTGGATCTGCTCATTTCTTTGGGAAGGAAGAAAAGTGTGCGGTGTCATGGAAGAACAGGATGTATGCTGACACATTTGGGTTGTAGATAAAGGAAAGGGAAGTAATGATCAATAATGGTTATTTCTGAGTATGCCATGAAATAGCATTTGTCACTAAGCTCCCAGTTGTGATGTCCTATGCAATTTGCTAAGTCAGTGTATTCAGCATGGTAAAAGAATATTTAGTTTAAACACACGTCTTATGCATTTGGATTAACAGGAGGAGAAGAGGTGTCTGAGAAATAACTTTTCTAAATACTTTTCGGTAGTAGTTCTAACTGATCTCAGCACTGGCTTTTCTTAATGTTAAGTTTCTTAATTTATAATGCATTTGCCCTCAAGAGACTCTGCTAGTACTCAGGCAGAAGTTTGGGGCTGTACATAGAATAAATCAAATGTTGCGCTGAGGAGCTTACAGTGCAAATAGTAACAAGACATGAAAAGTAGGTATAAATCACAAAGTAGAAGAAGACAAAGAAGCAGGGAGAACCTGAAGGATAATGTGGAAAGGAGGAAAAGGTATATAGTGTTGGCTGAACATCTAGTTTGGAGGTTTCATATGTTGGGCTCTTTTCTTATTTTTCTTACCATGACAATGTCCAGTAGCCCTTGTCAGAGGTGAGGATCTTGTGCCAGATGCTTTGCTGTGCAAAGATGGAAATCGAAGGTGGTCCCTGTCTCAGATTTAATTTGTATGATTGAGACCCAAGATAAGGCAGTTGGAAAATGATTACAAAGAACAGGTGCTATAGGCAATGAATTACCTGTCAAAAACACCTTCTAAATTTAGCAGTTCCAGAATAAAATATATTTGTTATTTTATTATGACTCAAATCCTATTTATTTATGCAGTGAGACTACTCCCAGAAGTAATTTGTGCATAATATTATATAAATGTAAATACTTTTGCTTTTTCTTTGTAGCAGTATCTCACAGAAATTTCTTTTTCCAAAAACAGTTTAACATGCCCTATGCCCTTTTTCTTGGGAAGTGGTAATTAGTTACAACATTACACCTGTAATGACCTTGAACCCTGATTATTGTAATTTTCTGGAGTTATGAGAATGTTGCTTTGATTAAAAATAGAAACAACCACCAATCTCTGTCCTCAGCAGCACAGCTTAAAATTCACTTGTCTTCATGCTACGGATTTTCATCCCCAGAGCTCTATCAGTGTGACACAAACTATCAGAGGACCTGTCTCAACCTGAGCCTGACTTCCTGTGACAACTACATCTCATAGGAACAACAGCACTGTTGGCTGTTGGAAGATGGTTTACAGGGCAACCATCTTGGAAATACATCTTTTCTCACAAGGGGAACTTTCTACTTCAGATTCTCAGTAAACCTGCACTTAAAAGAAAAACTGTAGCCTTTATAAAACTAAAGTAAGAAGATGCTTCATATTATTTTGCCTCCACTTCATCGACTGGTGCTTGAATAGTCCTAAAAGAATCTAAATAGACAAATAAATGAAAGCAGACTATAGGAAGTTAGATGTGGAGAGGAAGGAAACACTGTGCACGTCTCTTCAGAAATACATAAGTATGTTACTATCAATATATTATTTACAGGGAGCTGAATCTTATTTTCTCTTTATGAAAATAACAAAGCCCACTTACAACCTAATCCCAGCAAACAGATTATTTCTGTCTGTCCAGTCAGTCCTGGCCTACATGACAGGACATATCATTCTGTCCTTTAAAGGTGTGCATCAGATCTGTATGGCTGTGTTCAGAGTGGGCTTCCTACAAAATTCTCCTTTTTCATCTTATTCAGGTTGAAGGTAGTTGGACACTGGCTGGTTGGTTTGTTGACCTTCTTGGGAGGGATCCTGGTACTGGGAGTTGAGCTATTAGGTTGCTTTGTCAGGATTTCAAATAATGGTTTTGTGATGGGACTTTTGTGCCCTTTAAAAACTGTGGACTTCAGTTCTGCCAGTGCAGGTACTAAGGTACAGAAATCCAGCCACATGCTGTCATCAAAAGGTTTGGGGCATTCCTTAGCTTTTGCATGGTACATGGCTTCTTCTGGGCCACAAGAATTAGATTTTTAGAATAAATGAATTCTTACAGAGTCAGATTGATACTGTACTACTCCACTTGGTGAGTTGTTGCATGTCTAATCTGTCCAATGTCAGTGCAACTTTTGTATGAGTAGGTATTCATTAGCAAGAATAAAAGGTTTTCAGTCTGGCCTCTTTCCCACATTGTGAATGTGTTACTCATGGTACAGTTACTGATTAGTAGAATGAACCATATTCAGGACATTTTGATGGCCTCCTCATTTGATAGCAAACATCTGTCTAGAGCCACAGACCAGACCCACAGAGCAAGTAGGAGAAAGTCAATGCATCTTTGACCCTGGTCTTAACACTCAATAGAAATTTTCAAGGTAAGTATTAGTCTCAAGTCACATCAGCTTTCTGAAATGTCAATACATAGGCTCCCTCTCTTTAGCCAGTGGTGAGAAAGAGGCAGTTTCAAAGGGCAGTTGATCCATTGGCAGAGGAGAAATTAGGTGACTAAGGAACTAGTGACCTATTTTTGGAAAGATAAATACAGATGAGAGACAAGTTACCCAGACTAAGTCTGTTCTTTGCGTGCTGGTGCTATTACATGATGACATCGATCAGAGCTGACTGCCTCTGCTGTGTTCATGAGGGAAGTGTCTCCCACGTGCAGCATCTCCTGCATCATGTAGCACAGTCCATGCATCCAGTCAACCACTGTTAATGGTGGCTATTATACTACTTGATTTTCCTTTTTTCTTTCTTCTTTTGAATTTTCCTTCCCATGAGGGTAAATCTGCCTCAGTCAGTAACAGAGATGGAAAAAGTACTCTGAAACAAACTGAGGACCATGAAGTGGTACCTCTCCTGTCCTGTCCTGTCTTGTGCTGTCCTGTCCCGCTGACCCTTTTGCCCTAGTCTCCAGATTTGGCCATCTGTGAATCTTGTTATCTAGTACTGTGGAGAGCAGATCGGGTGACTGATCTCTTGGCACAGTCAGTGTGTTGCTTTGGCGGGTAGTGTGGGATGAAAAAAGCACAATACACGCCTTTTCTGTCTGAGACTTGTTTATCTGCACGACATCCAGGCCGCTCTGGGAGAGCTCTCCTCTTGGTGATCACTGGCAACCAAAAGCAAATCAAATCAAGGCAAAGTTAGAGAAATTCTCCTATACAAAGAGCTGCTCTAAAACAAAGCTGCGTTTTTGTGGTGCATTGTCCTGGCTCTGTGTGAGTCCTGTAAAGAGACAAAGGCAAGCAGGAAGGAAATCTCAGCTGCTTAGTAAATGCCCTAATTTGATTTATTTACTGCTCCCTTCCCCCACCCAAACTGTTCTGCTAACCTGTTAGTCCCAACTCAGACAAGTAAGACCAGCTAATCTGATTAGTTCTGACACACAGGAGCAAGGCTGCTGGGAAAAGCTGGACCCTTACAGCTGTTTCAGGTTTCAGCTTTGATCATAACGTTACGGGTTTGCTGAATTTATAGCGCAGCGTGACAGGAGCCCGGCAACATGTACACAAGTGAGCAGTGTGACCGTCACTGAAGATTTCTACCCTGGGTCTGAGGCCACTGGAATACAAACCATGTTTCGTGTCACATTCAATGTAGTGACAGAGAAAGTTACCTTCACCTTGGCAGCCTGCCCCTCCGTCACGTGGAAGGTAAGCTCAGATATGCATCATGTAAAAAGATTGATGGCACAGGAAAATGAGTATCTTTTCCCAACTGTAGGCCGTGTTTACAAAATTTTAAGGGGAGTAATAATGTTTTAAGGGAATTGCACTGCAAAGCAGCATATGCACAACTCAGAGTTAGACAGACTAAATGGATCTGATTCTAGAGAACAGCTTATTCGTTGCCTTTTAAAGCTTTTATCATTTGATGTTTAAAAATAGCCAAATGCATAGTCACTTTTCTCATTCTGATCTGGAAATGTCACTGGATTTATATTAACAGCAAATCCGGAGAGGTATATAAACACAACCTACTTACGTGTGTAAGGAAGGGACACTGTTCCGGGAAAACTTTCAAGCTTCCTAGATAATTTAGGAATTGCAAGGATTTGTGAACTGTAGCACGATAAGATAAATTAGAAAAACTTGCATCCATATGATAAAGGACTTGAAGGGAAAAAAAACCCCTAGATGCATAATTTACTTGGCGTGGGGTTGTGATAAAATTTGGCAGAAGCCAGAGATGCTTTGCACATCAGTTCCTGCTCCCATTCAGAGATTCAGTTCAGATCTTCATTTCCTTGAGACAAATGTTCCCATCTCGTCTTGAAGAGACCAGCATTATCACGATGAGATGGGACTAGGTTCACTGCCTTTCCTTTCTCTATTAGTGAGTGTGTGCTTTCACTATAGTGCAGTTTGAGAAGACAGAAACTATGTTCTGAAGTGTTGCTTTAAAAACTTCATTTTAGAGTCTATTACTTACAGAGCAGTTACTGTAGGAACCTCACCTCTGTCTGTTATTATGCCTTTCAGATGTGAGACAATTATGAATAACTAGATACAATGGTAGAGCAGGGTAACTGCTCTTGCTTCCACTGTGCATGATTCATTATGCTGCATAAGAAGTTATCATATATCTTTGCTGTATCATTTGCTCAGTCTTGGACCTGTCTTTTCTCGACTTGTGAAGTAGACACGGAAGTAGACAGTGCCCAGAAGCTGTTATCAGACCTTATCAGAAGGTCTTTAAAAGGCCTGGTACAGTGTGGCCCCAGCCCACATCTATGCTATTTATAGCATCATACGCTAAATAAAAAAACATCTACTGGGGCAAAGTGTGTTTGGAGTAAAATTCACATGAAATTAATTTTACTAGACACCCTCTCTCTGTGGGAGAGTTTAGGGTGATATTGCTTCAGTTTCTCTATTTATTAGGAAAACTTACCTTCCCAAACATGGTATTCACTAAATGGTAATGAAAAGATCACTTCAACACAACATAAAATGACCTTACCTATGCTTGCTAATGCTGTGTTAAAGTTTTTTCGGCCTTCATGTGAGAGTTGTAAGGACTTATAACTCTCTGCCTTTAGAAGAGGGGATTGAAATGGAAAAGGATACTGGATTTTACCATGCTCCAGTGGTCCTACCTGATACTGACTCATGAGCTCTTAGTACAGCAAATATGGATGCAAATACAACCCAGCTGGGTACTGCATTTCAGTGCTCATTTATTATGTTGCTGAGGGCTGTTAGACGTAAGTGCATTGTAGTAAATCCCTCTGGAACAAACTGGCAAGTACTGAAAAGTGCATCCTGGCACACTTTTCCCATTCTCCAGCTCTTCTATTATTTGCATAATTTAAATTATTTGATATGTGCAATGTGCAAACATGAGCAAATGCTTAAAAGTAAAAGCTAAAAGAAACTATGGTACAGTAGAACTTTCTGAAATGTTCTACCGAAATGTACGTTTATTGATGAACTGAGTAAAAAATATGTGAGAAAGTGGGCACAATTATATGGAAAAACAAGATGGGATGCCAAGCCAGCAGAAGAGATGGCTTTGGAGTAGAGCTTACATAAGTAATGCTAAGTGAATTTAAGGAAAGCTTTGTGGAGAGAGGTAATATTTTTTGTTGACCAACTCTTACAGTTGGAAAAATTCGACAAGGTTTCAGGCACACAAGCCTTCCATTTTGATAGTAGAGGGCTAAGGGAAGACACTGTTTCCC
>NW_009218989.1:29445-37190 GCF_000690835.1 Fulmarus glacialis
CTTACCTTGCTTGTGTCCTTATATCAGCTAGAACAGCACTGGTACTGCAAGTTAATTTAAATTCTTTGAAGCTGAAAGAGGTCACATCACTGCTGGAGGAGGGAGGACAGAGACATCTACTTTCAGACTGCTAAGTCTTTTTCTTTCAAAAGCAGGTGGCCCAGCCTGCAGATAATGCTGAGATGTTCTACTTTTCCACATACCTGTGGCATGACCAGCAGATGAGTCTTGCGCAGTGCGGTGAGGCCAGGAGGATGTGGCGGCTCTGTAGCAGACGTCCTGGGGCCAGGAGGAATGGTGCAAGTTCTGTCCCAAATTGTTATCTTTCTGCCCTATGCTGTGCAATTTTCATTTCTGTTATAAATTAGTTTCTCATTAGAAGTATTGGTGAAAAATATTCTGGTCAAAGCCTACCCTAATTATATGTAAAATATTAACTTATATGATATTTTAGTGGAAGAAAGACAGGATTCCTGTTCCAGACATTTCACGCTTTGTAGGGCCTAAAACTCACTGCTTTTTCAAAACACTGTTTTGTAAAAACAAGTTTAATTAGAAGTGGGGGAGGGTATGGATACAGGACAACTAGAGGGAAGTGACAGCTGAAAAGGCTGTTGACAAGTGGAAAGGGCTTAGAGTTGAACATGCCTTTTCACACAGGCACCAATGCTTGAAAACCAAAGCAAAAAGCATCTTTATTATAAACCATAAGCATCTTTGTCATAAAGGCTGGAGGAGGGGACTGGACTGCCCTTTCTCACCTCTCTGTGTCAGTCTGCCTCCGCTCGTTTGCCTGCTCCTTAGAGAATAGGCTGCTGGTACTTCTCTATCTGTCGACAGGCATGGAGCTGGTGGGCTGAGTACTCTAAGATATGCATGGGTTACACAAATCAGACTGCGGCCAGTATGAGCTTGGCGAGAGTCCCTCTTCAAAGGCCTTTTCAGGTTTCACTCACATGAATTACTGTTGCATTTTCAATCAGTTGCTGCTAACGTTCGGGGAGTCTCACGTTGCGCCTCTTTGTGTCATATACCTGGCTTTAAGAGCAGATAACAAGATCATGCAGCTACTGATATACCAACAAACTCCTACCACTCATTTCCTAATCTGTGAATAGATGACATGCTGCTTAGATGAATGCAATTCAAATTCTCAGGGTACAAGCAGATTTAGTTACAGAATGTACTCACTCACTGAGGATTAGCTACACTTGAATCCTATTGATTTTCTCTTACCGTTGATGGTTCGGTTTTGTTGAATCCTGTCTGAACTGTACAGGGGAGAAGCAGCAAAAACTGCTGGTTTGTGGCTTTCTATTCAAGGCCAAGAAATTCACTTGATGGGCATCAACCTAACTCAGGGCTTTCTTGCCAATTGATGCTGCACTTTATCTCCCTGACATGGATAGATAAATGAGCTGGGGGGAAGCTTTGCAGGCAGTTGGAGGCCGACCCAAGCACGTTGTTGCCAACTTTCGAAAGCTGCACAATGGCTCGCTCTCCATGGCAGTTACAGCCGTTGGGGCAGGGACCTGTCATCTGAAAGGCTGTTAAGGAATAATAATGTAAACTCCTCCCTAAGGATGTGGGAACAATGTTTGAATCCTTCGAAGGGAGCAATATCTGTGATAAGGAAACCAGAAAAATCTGGAGCTCAGTGTTCATTTTCTTTCTGCGGTGGGTTGAATACAGTGCTTCTGCTTGTGAAGGGCCGGTGGGGAGGCTGGAGGGGAGGCGTGGGAAGCAGGCAGCAGCTCACAGCTCTTCTGGCTCAGAATAACCTTCCCTGCTGCTGTTTTAGAAACCTCGGTTATACTTACATAGAGCTACAGTCTGCCCTGTTCAGCAAGAGTAAGTGCGTGTTATTGAACAGTTTGTTATTAGTTTGTTGTGGTAGTGCCTAAATACACCCCCAGTGTCAAAAACCATGGTGGTAAATACAGTACAAACAGAAACAGGCCCTGCCAGAAAAGGACCCTATCAAAGGACCAGACTGTGAGCAGATGGACAGTGTGTTGATGGCAAATGTCAGCCTCATGTGATGGCACCTGGGAGAGAAATGAGTGCAGAAGGAGGGCAGCGTGACTGTGGCACATGCTGCAATGGATTACTCTAGGGCTGAATCCAGGAAGGTCTTGCATTAGCCCAAGGAGCTGCTTTGCTCCCCCGATCCTGTTAAAGCTGGGGAGGTGATGGAGCTGATGATGTTCAGCACCTGTGAGGAAGAACTTCAGCTTGTTCTTTACTTGGACATTGTTTTCAGCTTACAGAACAGTGCATTTCTCCTTGAGCAGCAACCACTTAATTTCTAACTGTTAAATATAAAGCTGCTAAACACTTCCAAGTGTAAGTTCCCCGAAAAAACATCCACAAACAGCTATTGCTCTCAGTCTTCATTGGAAATGCTTTATTTCCCTTTGTTTTTAAAGAGCTCCTCAATATATACACCAGGTATTTGTGCATTAGCTTCTATGAACTTTATTCAAGGCTCACAAGCATGTGTGAGATGTCTCTTTTTTCCCCCTGCTCATGAGTGCAGACGCACCCCATCTCGTATATTTGTTAGTTTATTTTGTCACTTTTTGATGCATCCAAAAGAGATCGATAAATTCCCTTCACTCTTCACAATATTCACAGTCCAGTTATAGTCTATGACCCCAAATACATGTCTCAGCAACTCTGAACCCCACTGCACATTGCCACAACAACCATTTGGGATTGTGATGCCTGATTTGGGAGCTACTGCCACAGGAGCAAGTACTTTTTGAGGTGATGACACTATTTCTAGCAACAATCTTAGACCTTTTTTACCTTAAGCCATGATGATAGACCAAGTTTTTCTTCCTGTCATTACACTTCTGGGAGTTCTGTAGCTCCAACGTGTCTCCTCAAAAGTCTTGTTATCAGAGACTTGCTCATCTGTAGAGGACTGAAATCCCTTTCTCCATCTCTCCCTGATTATTTGCTTACAGTATAACATGCGCACCTTTGTCTACTTCTTGCCACACAACAGTATTTTCTTAGCCTTGCACCAAACCCTTAAATGAGTGTGATTCAAAAGGATCCGCAGATTCTTGCTGAGAGATCAGGTAATATATGCAGAAAATCAGGTCTATGATGCTCGTTTGATCCCCGACTCCAGTTCACCAGCAGATGGTAGCAAACATCTCCTTCCCCTGTGAGCTTCATCTGGGGTTGTTTGAATGTGAAACGGCTGGATTGCCTCGTCGGAGTCATTTGTTTCCAGCGAGAAGAAACAAGCTGTAAACAAAGTAGTTGTGCAACTCGGAACAAGGGAGAAGAACCACGGAAACCACGGAAATATTGCTGCAACCGGGAAAGAAGAATTAAGTAGAGGCCAGAAAAAAATCACTGCAGTGACTTGCACTGAATGGCATGAGAAGCATTTTGGTGTCACTGTTATTGTTCTTGTGGTGACAGAAAGGGACCATTATTTGCACTGTAGCAAATGAACAACATTGAGAGCAGCACGATAAAATCAAAACTGCTCTGGGTCAGCTCTGCCCGAGTATGTTGACCCTTCGTCTTTGCACTGAAGACATGGAAAGTTCAGGATGGGTATTTTTACTAGAAGCTGTTACTAGAAGTACTAGAAGTCATTTATTTGTTTTTCTTCTGAGCTGTACCAGCTCTAGTTCTTTTATATTTGATATGGGCTGATGATTACCACTTTCTCTCACTCTTTTCTGTGTGCTACTCATTTAAATGGCTTGTTGTGACAACACTTCTCAGCTTCTTTTTCCTGATAGCAGCTAAACTGAGAGACGGGAAGAGAGAGAGGGACAGGATAAAGTGAAAGCTGCTAAACTGTCATGTAATTCCCATAAGGAAATGTCTCTTCACTTATAAGACAGTACTGGTTAGAGCTGGGCAAACTATTTGTGGCAAATCACTGGATAAATTTTGCCATTACTGTTTTCAAGTGTACCACCTCGACTTTTAACTACCTTACTGGAGATTTTGAAATTTCTTGACTCCTTCTCGCAAACACTGTTCAATTCTGTAAGCAGTTTCTGGGAAGCATTCCCTTTGTCCTCATTTCTCCATCAATAAGTGGTTGGTGACCAAAATCCTAAGAGTTGGGTCTGTGGTCTGATTGGACACTGAAACTGCTTTCTATGCTTATTTGCGGGAAATTAAAAAAAGGTCATTTAAATATCATTTAAAACAAGACAATGGTTTTTTATGAGTATAAAAACATATTCCTTCTCCAGTGCTTACCATATTATGAGCCAGAACATCTTTCTCAGTTGAAGTTTTAGAATGGAAAGAGAAAGGAAGGAAATTAGTTTCCGTATTGTGCTGCTCCTTTCCCAGGGTAGCTTGCTCTGGAAAGCAGTGCAGAATGCAAGTGAGACTGGCTATACCTCTGTCGGTGCTTATGCCACGTATCTGAGGATTTCAGCTGAAGTTGTCAGAATTCTCCTTTGGCTTTAAATCTTTCTGTTTTCTTTTGATTATTAGAAATACCTAAGTACCTTCTGTGCCTTTGGCAGATATAGCTGACCTGCGTCCTTTCAGCTCTATTGGCATCAGTCAGTGGTGTTAGTGTTCATGTATGTTGTGTTGAACTACAAGGGCAGGGGATAAATTCCTCCCAGTGTGACAACACTTGTCTCCTACAGCTGCATTCTTGGCAGAGGTGATGATCACTCAGTTCCAGGGACAACCCAAAATTTTGCTTGGGAGTTTTTGGTCCATATCTTTCGGCAGGGAGATGCACTGGGAAAGGCCTGGACATTGGTGGACCTAACGACTTAATTTGACAGAGCTAGGACGGGAAGAGGGCATGTGTCAGTGGCCTGAACACCACGGTTTGGCAGTATGGTAAATCTGCCTATAGGGATCATAGAATCATAGAACAGTTTGGGTTGCAATGGACCTTTAAAGGTCATCTAGTCCAACTCCCCTGCAACAAGCAGGGACGTCTTCAACTAGATCAGGTTGCTCAGAGCCCCGTCCAACTGACCTTGAATGTTTCCAGGGATGGGGCATCTACCACCTCTACGGGCAACCTGTTCCAGCGTTTCACCACCCTCATTGTAAAAAATTTCTTCCTGATGTCTAGTCTAAATCTACCCTCTTCTAGTTTAAAACCATTACCCCTTGTCCTATCACTACAGGCCCTACTAAAAAGTCTGTCCCCAACCCTCGTGTTTCATCAGAAATGCCATGGCCATCAGAAGCCAAGCTTTGATTTAACATAAACTCACTACTGATTCAAATTTGTTCAAAAACACTGGTGGATCTATTTTGTCCTGTTGGGCTTTATGACCAATCAAGTATAATCTGTCTGCCCATTTCCATTTTTATGCTAGATCAAGGAACATCTGCCCTCCCACAGCCAGCATAAAGCCTCCACAAAAGCATGAAATGAGTATACAGCTTAAACGCTCTCCTGTAGAGTCTGTTTAATCTGTCTGAATTGCAGTCATGTTCTCATGTCTGACCAGGACCATTTTATACCAGATCCATATGTTGGTGGTACTTAGATAAGCCATCATGGACCCACAGCCTAAATGCATAAATACAGCCATACGAGAAGCTGATGTCAAATGCAAACTGTGAAGTCAAACCTCTGCTTGATCACATTTGCTTTCGCAAGTAGACAAGTGCTAATTTTTCCTCCAAATAGTTTAAAATTTAAGCAGATAAGTAATGTGCAGGAGATCTGTTAAGAGAGATGCAAACAATACAGCTGCAGAGCCATACAGAGGGATGTGTGCTATTTCAAATATTAAACTCAAAATCTGTGCAGTTACTAGTTAACATCAGCTCTACCTTTAGTCATCCTTTACTGGCCTGATGAGATATTAGGAAAGGAGGACAGAGGTGATAGCCTTGCAAGATGAATCTGGGTATGAAATAGTAGGGAAAATACATGGGAACTGAATGCTGTCATTTGAAGAGAATGCCTAGAAAAGCATTAAATTGCAAGTGGGAATTGCAAGGTCCTTGTTGAAGACAAAGAAGCGTTGATTTGAGTAGTACGGAGACTGGAAAAGATGTTGGCACAGCACCAAAACAAAGAGGTGTGGGGGAAGTTTAGGACTTGTCTTGCGGAAGCTAAATTTTGGATTCTGACCAAAAAGAATAAACCTGCTGTATGTGAAACACTGATTTTGATGACAATGCATTACGAAATGATAAAGCAGCTATATATTTTGCCCATGGGATTCAGTTTCTGTTCCAGTGCAGATGTTTAGTGCTTGGTAATTGTGGTAGAACTTGGGTATTATAACTCACTTTTAGACACTTCACGGCTTATTTAACAATATCTGAAACTCTTCCCACTATTATTATTATGAAAGAAGCAGTCACAAACTTAGAGCAGTGAGTAGAAATCTCCTTCCATGGCAGTGATAATTCATTCCTCTTTACACAATATCCATTGTCTCAGTGCAGCTAAAAGCATCCTAGGTGCTTTACAAAATATAAAAAGACATGTTTATATTTACAAAATATAAAAATCCTAAAGTGCTTTCTGCTTTAGTTCAGACACAACACAAGATGTGAGAAATGTGAGTGAGATGGTGCAGGGATGAGTGAGACCCAGAGTTCCTCTAAAAAGAGCACTCTGGTGTGATGTTTATACAACCTGAGCATTAAACTGTGTCCAGCCCCCCACTCCTTTTTGAAGTTAGCCTAATTTTTTGCAGGAGCCAGGGTTGTATGACATTAACTGGCACTGAAAGAGTTCTGACTGATGATAGTTTCATTTTTTACTTTCGATAAGAGCTCTTGTGAATCACATCACAACCTGGGGCATTAAAGAAATATGTGTCAATTTATCTTAATATGCCATACTGTAAATCACAATGATTTACCTGCTGCTTTAGAAGAACTTCAGCAACCCCTGCAGCAGGGACAGGGACCTCCAAGTTCTGGGGGGTGGGAAGTTGTGAAAATGCACATTACATACATCATTTAACTCTAAATGTGGCCACAAAATGTGGTAGAAATATTTCCTTTGCTGCACTTTATTCAAGTTTCTTATAAGGCCAGCAACTTTTAATCAAACTTGTGAATCCCGGTGGGTCTTTGCAAAACTGGTCTCAGCAGCAGGGAACGTTTAGCAGTGTCTTTGAGTGCTACATTGAAGTTAATGGTGCTTTTCACAAGAAGTGTTCTCGGGCAACACATCCTTCCTGAGTGCCAGACAGAAAAATATAGTTTAAAAATCTTATTTACAACTGGAGAAAAATAATCCTTTGCTTTAGTGGTCTTGTGGCAGTTATTGAGGCTCCGTAGTGCAATATCCACCTGTTTCCCAAGGAAACTGGCCACTTTATCCAAATGATCATGGATCAGATTACACTGGTTCCACTGCTGTTACTGATCCCGAGGATTAGGAAATACAGGATACTGCATGGAGTTCCTCAGGTCTTAATACCTTCACTCCAAGATGGAAATGTGTCCCTCCCACTGGCCATGGGGTCCTCTGTGATCGGAGAGGAGGGGTGGAACAGCTTCCTTAGATAGACACTTTGGGTTCAGGGACACAAGTGACAATCTTTCTCTGGAAAGACCATTTACTTCCTTTTGTGCTTTTAGGCATCCCCCCCGCTGTCCTCTATAACAAGGCAACCCTATCTATCTCTGATTTAGATGTGATCAAATCAACATCCTAACACCTAGCACTTTCCAAGGGAGGGTTTCAGAGGACCATATTGATGATGGCAGTGGATATTTTCTTAATGTTCATGAAGAGGATAAGGCTGAGG
>NW_009218990.1:0-1463 GCF_000690835.1 Fulmarus glacialis
CCAGCCCTGCGGTGGCCACCACTGCCGGTACCTCAAGTGATGTGGGGACGAGCCCTGCCCTGGAGAGCAGCCCAGGAGCTTGGGGACAGGCGAGCACCCCTGCGACGCCGGTCCGCCCCACCATCCCCGCCACACCACCATCCCCGCCACACCGAAGCAGGCCCTGGAGGAGGAGGACATCAGGAACATCATTGGTGAGTGCCTGCAGGTCCTGCGCCGATCCAGCTATGCACATGGGGGTTGGCTCGTGCCCATGGCGTGTCCTGCTAAGCACAGCACAGCTGATCTGGTCACGGGTGGGAGGTGTCGTGGAGATGATGGCTGGACAAGTGCTTTACCAGATTTTATTTGCATGTTAACTCTGGAACCTACTGTAGTCCCCTTCCAGTTTGAGGGGCTGGGCAGGGCAGGAGGAGGCCGCCCCGGGGATGGACATAGGAGCGCTGTCGTGGACCTAGGACAGATCTCGGTCAGGGCAGGGACATGGCTGAGGCCATGGGGAGCTCTTTGCAGGATCCGGCTGGCGCTGCTGGGCCTTGTGAGGCTGAGCCCAGGCCGAGGCAGCGGGGGTACCTGCTGGGTGGGCAGGGAGCTGGAGGGGGGGTGATGCCTGCAGACCCCCGGCAGGAGCGGGGAGAGCATGGCCACCCTGCCTCAGGCCTCGCGAGCCTCTCTCTGCCCATGCAGGGCGCTGCAAGGACACGCTGTCCACCATCTCGGGGCCCACCACCCAGAACACCTATGGGCGCAACGAGGGGGCCTGGATGAAGGACCCCCTGGCCCGGGAGGAGCGGATCTACGTCACCAACTACTACTATGGGAACACGCTGGTGGAGTTCAGGAACCTCGACAACTTCAAGCAAGGTGGGCTTGCGCCATCCTTGATGCTGCACTAGCTGCCGCTCGGCTGGTCCCAGTAGTGTGTCCCTGTTCCCTGGGATGCTGCTTCATGGGGAGAATCTCTGCCTGGGGACCCTCCCCTCTTGGGCACCGGTACCCAGCGTGTGGGGTTCAGAGCACGGGGCAGGTCGGGCTGCCCGTGGTGGCTCTGGACTTGCTTGTCACCACGCCGGGCTGCGGCTGGTGGCTGGGAGGGAGTGTAGGAAGGATGGGGGGCAGAGGATGCTGGGGGCTGCTGCGGCGGGGCCACCAACCCCAAAGTAAAAGGGAGGGTCTTACCAGCAAGGTGTCTCTGCCCTGCAGGGCGCTGGAGCAATTCCTACAAGCTCCCGTACAGCTGGATCGGGACAGGGCACGTTGTCTACAACGGCTCCTTCTACTACAACCGGGCCTTCACGCGCAACATCATCAAATACGACCTGAAGCAGCGGTACGTGGCCGCCTGGGCCATGCTACATGATGTGGCCTACGAGGAGTCCACCCCATGGCGGTGGCGGGGCCACTCGGATGTGGACTTCGCCGTAGATGAGAATGGCCTGGGGGGCATCTACCCCGCCATCCCC
>NW_009218990.1:1569-3186 GCF_000690835.1 Fulmarus glacialis
GAAGGAGACCACATGGCGGACGGGGCTGCGGAAGAACTTCTATGGAAACTGCTTTGTCATCTGCGGGGTCCTGTACGCAGTCGACAGCTACAACAAGAGGAACGCAAACATCTCCTACGCCTTTGACACGCACACCAACACGCAGATCATCCCCCGGCTGCTCTTTGAGAACGAGTATGCCTACACCACGCAGATAGACTATAACCCCAAGGACCGCCTGCTCTACGCCTGGGACAATGGGCACCAAGTCACCTACCACGTCATCTTTGCCTACTGAGACCCCCTGCCACAGTGGGGCACTGCAAGCCAGGGGCCACCAGCACCTTTTATTATTATTTTTATTGTTATTATTGTTATTTTGTACAAATCAAAGAGTAAATGATGGGTTTTGTTTCAAGCTGTTTTTTTTTTTTTTATGGTGGATTGTAGATCGATCCCCAGGCCAGAACCACCCCCTTCGTCTTTGCTGTAACCCTGCTTCTGCTTTTCCTTCCCACGGGAGGAGGTCCTCCTTTGGGAGGGCAGACCCAGCTCTCCTGCCCACGGAGGAGGAGGTGGCCCAGACGCGGTCCTCCTGATGAGGTTTTTAGCTAAAGATGATCAGCAAGAGACCCAGAACCCGGTGCAAAGCTGGCCTTTCTGCTACAGGCACCAGGTCCCCGTGGGACGCTGACGTCCGCCTGTCCTGGTGGAGGGGGTGCGTGTCCCATGGGCACGTCCCATCTCTTGGGACCATCTCCCCAGCCGACGGCCAGCGGGCCCTTCAGAGATCCTGCTGTACAACGGAGCTGCGAGTGCAGCTCCGGCAGCCCCTGGTGCTGGCACTTATGCTGAGAACTGTCCCCTCTGGCTGGGGCTCTGCCCTTGGCAACCTGCTCTGGGGGCTGGGCACACCCCAAGCTCTGACTCACATCTGGAGCGAACCGGTGGCAGGAGGGGGACACTGTAAATACCTGTAGATGGCTTTTGTTTGTTCATTTTGTAACCCGAACGAGTCACCTTTGGCATTTGCCAGGTGAAGGCCCTGTTCTGCCGGGCGCTGGGCTGCCTGGGCAGGGAGCTGCGGGGCTGGGGGAGCCCTCGGGGTTGGGGGAGCTCTCGCTCCCCGTCCCGCTGCCGCCCCGTCTCCCACAGGGTCTCAGCCCATGTGCCCTCACTGCCGTGCTCGCCCTGGTCCAGGCTGATGGCCATTGGGAGCCCCTCGCAGAGGCACAGCCCCTGCCCTTCCAGCCCGGCACCATCTTGTATTTACCTGCTGTTAATAATAAAAGATCAAGTACCTTTGCAGCTGTTCGGGGCTTTCTTTGGGTGCATGGAAATGCACAGGGGCTTTTTTGGGTAGGTTTTTGGTTCGTTTGGGCAGTGCCACTTTACACGCCAAGTGGCAGAAAGGCATGGCTGGAGGGGACCTCTGGGGGGGCTCTAGGCTGCTTGGTCCTGGCACCAGGGCAAGACAATGTGGCCATGTCCAGCCCTGAGAAGAGCTTGGCTCTGTCATGCCTGCAATTGCCTTCGGGTCACCAGGGTCTGTGGTGAGACCCCTCATGGCCTCCTCTTCCCCAGGCTCTGGGTGAGTAGCTCATGGGGGGGCTGGTGCAGGGTGCCCCCTCCCCAGGA
>NW_009218991.1:0-5519 GCF_000690835.1 Fulmarus glacialis
ATGATTTAACTGTTTTGACAAAGGGTCTTAACTGATAGTTAAACCAGAACAAAACAGTGCATAGACCAGGCAACACACGCTACCCCCTTCCCTCTAACTAACATGTATTGCCAGGACTGCTACATCTGTGTCATCCCCAGGAAAATCAGAGAACAGCAATGCAAGTTCTTGTTAGCACCCTCTTTGCAGGCACCAGGAACGTTCCTCCTGTGTTGATACCTTTCACTCAACTGCACAGTAGGAGATAGATGACTTCCCAGGCCATGGAAGATGAGAGCACAATGTCTACCCATGTCCTAAGAGAATTCAAGTCTGTACAGTATCTTTATTATTAACTTCACTGTTTGGAACTTTCACCAATTATTAGTAAAAGTCCCAGGAATGAGAAAGGCCGAGTAATAAACACAGCAGGGAATTTTTTTTTTTTTTTAAATTTTTAAAAAGTATAAAAATCCTGTACATTTGACAAAAGCTTTTAAAATCAGTCATAGGAAACTGCTGGGCTACTTCATTTCCTTTCCGTAAGAATCAGAGACATTAGCCAGTTGAACAGTTTGTCACTAATCTGACTAAACACACTGGCCTTGAAATTTAATACTAAATGCCAATTGAAGTATTCTGGTCTGTCTCAGTTGAAACAAATATCAAAATGATTATTCTCTCCTCTGCTTTTAACTGCTCAAATATGCAAGCTTTTTTTATAGTTTGGCAGTTCAGTAAAATACCTCAGGGTTTAAATGCTACAGAAATGCATGAAATTTCTATACACTTTTTTCTACAAATATGCATGTACAAGGAGCAGTCTTAATTTATGATGAGTTCTTAACATTCAAAATATAGTATGATTTTAGGCTTTCCATATGGGTGTATCCTTGTATGTCAGACAATATACTAGTGTCTTTTTTTCAGGCAACAACGGTGCTAAAACCAATGTCGTCGTTGAAGAGGGTTTCAGGTTAAACTCTGCCAGCCACCTTTCATACTCCTCACTTGCCAACAACCCAGGCAGAGCAAAACATAAACTACCAGTTATACTCATCAGCGATATCAACTATCCTCAGCCAGAATCTCAGGGTATTCCTCCCAGAACTGGTCCCCAATGATGTCACAGTGCAAGGGAACAACTTTAGTCCTAGTCCGGGTCACTTCAACTTCCTTTTCTTCCGTTTCCTTTGGCAGTTTTATTTTCTTAGTCATGACTTCATTAATCTGAAAATACAGTTGACACATTAGCAGACATATAAGACTCCAGAGGGGATTCACAAATGGACAACAAAGCTACAACAAAAGCAACTATCAACCCTATAGCATACTACAGAATTTGAACACTGAATCTTTTGAAAGAGAGTCTATTCTCAATTCAAAGACTAACACATGAGCAGTTGAAACTGCATGCCATCATCACACAGCTTGAAGAAATTACCTGCAAATTCACATAACTGATTGCAAGTATTCTTGAGTAAAGTACAATACTTAATTTGGAGCGATATAAAAAAAATGGGAAACTTTGCAAATGTCTACAATTACCAAGAAAAAAAAGTATGTATAAGGAACAAGTGGAATATATTTCCAGGTGGGAACCTCTATCCATTCTATTATTTCATTTGGAACTGCTTAAAAGTCACTGGCCAAAATTAAATTAAATAAAAAAAAAAAAAAAAAAAAGGATTAGCAGTTTTTTACATATAGAAGTTGAAAGGCTGAACAAGTTATGAAGAACTCTCAGCATAGACTGACCAGGTCCTGATCACATGAAACATACATATTTCTAATTAAGATCTACTACAGAAGGACACTGAGGCCATAAACATTTATGATTTTCTGGGGTGTTATCTCATGCAAAACACAGGACAGGAATTTCTTAAATTAATTCTGCATCAATGATGTAATCCGAGAATGATGAAAATTTCCAAGTTATCCTCAACAGGAATTCCCCATTAACAGCTGCACTTCTTACTGTGCTCCTTTACAGAAGAAAAGGACTACGCAAACTATGAGCTGAGCTACCTTAATGAACGAAAGTTCGTAATACTTTTGCAGTGGAAATACTTGAGATCTAATCCTGTGAAGGGCCTGGCACAGGCCCCAATGATTACCATATCAAACGGACAACAGGCATTAAAATGTAATTTTTCAGGAAGCAGCATACTTCTTCAATTTTCAAAGCTGGTAGCACTAAGAAACCAACTGTATGATTCATTAAACAAGGGAGATTTATCTAGCAAATACATTAGTCTTGTGAAATTCTACATATACATTGTCATCTGCTGATACAGATTTTATCTCAACAGTCATAATTTGTACCTAAGCCAGATTTCAGAGACTAGTCTTTGTGCTATGCTCATAGATAAAGATATTTCAAAAACACTTCCAAAACAATTAGTCATCTTACACATCATTATATGGCAAATATGGTTAGTTTTAAAATATATGTATCCATAGACATACATTTGGGATACATCTGGTGATCTTACAGTGTAGCTTGTCTGCCATAGTGTAGCTATTTAAAACGTGAGCATGAAGGAAGTGGTAATACAGTTTTTTACCTTCTGCCATATTAAGACAGTTCCTTTTCTATACATCAAAGGTTCATTGTTGTAGTTGATGTTGAATTCAGAAAATAAGATTTCATTCTTATCTCCAGCCAAAGTTCCCTGAGAGGAAATGAAAAGAAAAAGTACTCTTATAGAAAACAAACAAACAAACTGAATCTCTACGGCAGAAGATGGATGAATACTGGAAGTAAGATTGACATTTATACAGGTTTTTCACCTTTAAATTACAAGGTTTAATTACCTCTCCCAACAGAGGAATTATTTCCAACGGCCAAATGAGGATATTAAAACAGAGAGGTTTTTATTACATTTTCAAGACAAATAGAAGAAAGTCAACAGACTCCAGGAGAAAACAGAAATAATCTGCTGAAGTCTGCACAATGAGACAAAATACTACAGAAGGGACTGGGAATCAACAGTAGCTGAATCCTGCCATTGTACTTTGTTCTTACAGATACTGGATGTTTATTGGACATTTTTAAGATTTCTGAACTTGCCAATTAAGAAATCAAAATCCTGCTAATATTTGACCAAAAATACATTATTTGCTAATCATATTAACATCTGTACAATTCAATAAGTTGTTGAATCTACACTGCAAAATTATTACAGTAAGAACGGACAAGCCAGCCAGGGCTGCTAGGTAAGACACAGCTTAGCAAATTTTATGATTTTCTTTGTAGCTAGGAAAAAAAAAAAAATCAAAAGACCTCAAGAGACTCTTACCTGGAGTCTATCCTGTGCTTGCACTGGTGTCAAACCACTTCGCTGTACAAGCATCCAAAACACTGTATTATAAAGATTATTAACATGGCCTACAGAAAAAGAGAAAAGAGTGAGAGAAAGAGTATTTACCAAACCTGAATGACTGCTCAGAAAAAACAACTTTATTTCCAGAGTCATATCCAAGAAAAAGCTAAGAATAAAGGGGAATTAATAATATCAGTTGCTAGAGAAGATACAATCTTTCTGATTCATTTTAAGGTACTGCATATTGTAAGAATGACAAGAAGATAGATTTCATTATAAAATTCTGAAAAGGGAGAGCAGAGGGTGAGGGGTATTTATGTGTAACATATTTGAGCAACGGGGACTAGGTACTTACGAAAGTCTAGAAATTAAATCCAATGGTCTATTCTAGCATGGAATAAACAGCACTTTTGATTGCTACAATTTTGCTACATGGTATGAATTTGAACATTCACATCTCTTCATTAAAGAAGATTACCTTGGCTAAACAAACCCAGAACATAAAAAATAATAAATGAATTCTATTAATAATTCTAATATTTCCTGGGCTGAACTCACTCCCAGCATGCAACAAATACAGTTGTAGGCGGAAGACTCAGAATTTCAGCCAGTATTTCTACACCCATACAAAGCGCAAAACAATTCTAATATTCTAACCATCCTACCTGCTGTTCTTTCACTGATACCTGTATGTACAAATACACTGGCAATAAAGGCATTTCTATTCAGCAAGGAAGAGAACTCAACTGTACAAATCTCCGTTTTCTAGAAAGGCTTACAATCTGCTTGTCTCCAGCTGAGGTAGTCCTTTAAATTTTGGTTGCTGGGATACAAGACAATTCGTCCATCAAATCCTGGTGGGTACAGAAGTTGCTGGTCCTTAAAGTAATCCTTCCAATAGAAAACGTAACTTGAGGCAAACTGGGAGACCACATGAGTGATGAACTTACTTGCAAACACAAAGCAAAAGGAAAAAAGAAACACACACATCAATATGATTATATATCTGTGATTATCTGAGGTATCAGTAGCGATAATTCTGGTGGATAGCAGCATTTCTTAAACAATGGCCTAACATATCAGCTATGGCATAGATTCTTCTGAAGAACAGGAAGTACTGAGAATCAAGTGAAAGAGTTTGGAAAAGGAAACATTTTGTTAAAAGAACGTTTGTTCTAACAATGTTTGTTTCTAATGTTTGTTTAAAACACAGCCCTACTCCTAACCTCTGCGTGTAGATAAAGGCAAATCTAAAGAAGAATTACATGTTTAGAGAGAGATGTTAAAACCAAGTTCACTTCAGTATCAAAGCAGCTGTTACCTTGCTCTTCTTTTAAACCATCTACTCTTCTTTTTGAAAACAAAACTATATTCATCACTCTGTCCATAAGCAATAGCAATATCCTCCAATTCTTGCATCACTGTCTGGGCACACTTGGTCATCAGATGAAGAGCACGGTCATCATTTGGCTTTTTGAACTCATGCTGCTCAGAAAACCTTCAAAGCAAAAATGGTTGAATAAGAATCCCTTAAAAAGCTTCTAAAAACATGCTAACCCATTCACTTTCCTCATATTTGCTTTCTGTGAATATTAATTTCCAGTATCCTGTCAATACTGACAGAGAATTCTTTCCAGGTATGAAAAGCAGTAACAAAAAACCTCTTTTTTATACATTCTGGGTAACCCATTCTCCTTCCAATCAGTATCTCACCCTAACCATTCTTCAAAACAACTGTTTTCTCTATTTTTCTTGGAATAAGAGGATGACAAACACTATCTTCTGTAAACTCAACTTCTCCTAGGGTGTCTTTTGGTCCAACAAAGGCAACGTCAAAATGTGAGAGCTTTACCAGAACCCCCTGTGACCAAACCAGAGATCAAATCCCCAGCAAGAACACGTCACCTACCATTTGACAGAACTGTGCTCTATTTATCCCAAAGAAAGGCGAATACCACACAGACACCGACTCCAAACACAAGTAACTATCGCTGTATACCCGTTGCTGCCCCTCCCCCGCACACCCAAGGCACGGGTATACTATCTCCCTATCACCCTGCCGAAGGCACAGCTCTGAAGCTGCCCGTGGCCCTTGAAAACAAACACCCGTGAGTAACTCCCTGCCCTGGAGAGGCCGAGTGAAGAGTTGATGGGGATTAGGGGGCAAAGGAGGATTTGTAACCCTTGCACCTGCACCAGGCCGGGCAGGGAACA
>NW_009218991.1:5805-6009 GCF_000690835.1 Fulmarus glacialis
GCGAACTTGCTTTTCGCCATGGAGAGGCGGCGGCGGCCGCGCACACAGCCCGCCCAGCGCCCGCTCCCCGCAGAGATGGCTGATGCAGCCCGCCAGCACCCCAGCATGGCCAGAGCGGAAGCGGAAACACCGGGCGCCCTCCGAGAGTACGGCGGCGAGCCCTTCTGGGCGACCAGGCGGACCTCTCCATGGTTTCCGCGGGCC
>NW_009218992.1:0-10196 GCF_000690835.1 Fulmarus glacialis
AACCCAAACTATTCTAGGATTCTATGATTGTATGCCCTTTTGCACTGAACCTGTCACGTTCTTCACATGTTAGTTTTCTGTAAAGTCTGATGCAGATACGTTGATGTTCTAGAACTTGATGCTGCAAGTTTGAGCCATGGCTGCTGTATAATTGTTTCTATTTAATGAGCTAAATCAGCCAACTTTTCTGCTTCTCTTTTCCTTAGGCAAAGTTATGGAAGTTGCCTGCAGCAGAAGTTCCTTATGTAAATCCACTGATAGCTGCTTTGGAGCAGAACAATAATAGGACAAAACTAAGTCTGCTTACATCCTTATGCAAACACAGTAGTGGATCATACAAGTGCAACTTTGGAGAGTCATTTATAAAAGTCTTTTCCTTGCTTTCAGCACAACTGTTATTGAATCCCATTACTGTAATCTGTCTTCTAATGATCAAAAATGATGATCCGGTCCACCTTACCCTCTAATTAAATTAGTCCCTTTAATTAAAAAACCTGAGGGTTTGCATCCACAATTCTAATTTAGTTTTAAATCTGCAACTTTTTGGTAGTTCCTCACAATTGCTGATTTTGCATTTTATGGTTCTACTGTTGAGGCTGGAGTTTTTACTTGTGATTAATTGCACACGATTCATCAGGCATCAGTGAAGAAGTTTTAAGTTTTTATTATATTGAGATGGTTTTGTTAGTTATAAGATTGTGAACAAAGAGTTTCAACAAATGTTACTTATGTAGATTCATAATTTGTGAAAAAAATTTGTGAAAAACCCTTTAAAATTGCGTTAATTTGCATGAGAATGATCTGATTATGAGAATACCTTTAGGATGCTGTGTCACTAATCACACATCTTACAGTTCTTTCTTCCTTTGCATAGTTTTTCCTGCATGTTTGTACTTCACAGAACATTGCTTAACATTTCCCAGTTTCATCAGGCTTAATTAAAATTCACTACCCTTGGAGAGGCAGTATTAGTATTCCTGTTCTATAAATGGCCACTCTGAAGTCCAGTCTTGTCCAAGGTCAGCGTGGCTCAGAGGAGAAGAGGAGAACTGAGCTGACTCTAGCCCTGGGTATAATCACTTCCCAGGGGCATGAACCCAAGCCCAGAGGAACCTTCTCTCTGCCCTTTGGAATCCACATGGTTATTTTATAAAGTTTCTTAAAGCTTAATGACCACTACAGGAAATTTCAGTAAAATGAAGTTATGCTGGTGAAGGATAACAGAAGAACTAAACAAAGCTGTTTTAGCAGCTTGTGTTTTATGAGAAACAGAGGTAAGGGAGAAACCACCCACGTGTTCCAGGATGACAGAGGCAGTAAGAGAGTATGGTCCGTTTGAGCTTTTGAGTGCTATGATAATCAACAGAGCTAAATAAAATGCAGAATTCCTTGAGCTTTTGGCAATGAAAGCCTTCAGAAGCACATAAAATTATCACCAAAACAAGATCTTAGAATCTTGGTTTTAAAAATCCTGCCTGCTTTCTCTAGCAGCACTAAATTGTCCCTGAAGTTGGCTGTGTAGTCTGTTTGATCTCCCTTTTTCAGGATTAGATAAAGGAAATGAGGTTGCTGTATCATTGATCAAAACAACTAAATTAATGGTCTCCTTTTGGATTAGGCCAAAGAGAGTCTCTACATTTGATATGCTAAAGTTGAGAGAAAGCCTACAGTGTTTGTGAAGCCTGGGGCCAATATGAAACAGAGTCAGCAGTAACATGCTGACTACTGCGAATAACAGATGGTGATATTCAGTGTGAACTGGTAAGGTTAGTCAGCCCAGCAAAGCAGCCAGAATCTTTGCTGAGATCGTCTCTCTCTCTGAATGTGCCCCTACCCGTTGAGAAAAAGGCTTGCTTTCTCACATGCTATTGCTCAAAATGTTGAATTTATGAGATCTCCTAATGCAAAACCTTCACTCCTTCTTGCTTTCCCCCCAGGGAGCTTCTCCATTGATTACCCAGGCTCAACCTACTCCCACTGTAGACTGAGCAGGCAACTACCTTGTTTGCCAAAACAAATGTTGCCAAGTCCAGCACAGGTCTTCTCTAAACTGTGACATTCAGCTATTGTAAAGCATGCGCAGAGTTTACTTACAGGGTAAAAAAAAAAAAAAAACATTTTGCAGAGCAGAAAGATATTTTACAAAAAAGAAAATTCCTTTGCACTTACAGTCCTTTAAAGAGAATGCTAATGTTTAACGATTGACAACACCAGCTGATATAAAAAGAGCATCTTCATAGTAAGCATCATGGTATTATTAAGCTTTCAGGCCAGGGATCAACGAATCTTCATGGGACTCTGTCCACCTCAATATCCTACTATTTCTTAGGGGGAAATCTTGTAGAAAGACTGTGGAAACCCTATATAAAATTCTCCCCTTTCTTGTTTCCCCACGATCTGGGGACTCTACCCCTCAACCTGGCTCCCCACCTGAGGTACCCGTCAGGTTCTGGGAGCTGATGCCCCTTTACAGCAGCTCTGTTCTGCTGCAGATCTTTGTTGCTGCTTTTTATTGTTGGAACTTGCTCCAGATAACATCTATGAAGAAGAAAGGGGTTTGGGCAGCATAGTACAGGCAGCTCCAGCCCAGGAGCACAGAGAGGTACCAGACTGTTCAGAATAAAGCAACGGGATCTAGGCTTGAAATTTGTTCAAAATCATGGTTAGAGAATTGCAAGAAGGTTGTTTCTGAAAAGAGAGCTTTAAAGAAGTTAGAAACCAAACATTTTATTAATTGGCCAAACAGAGCTTAATTATGAATCCTTTCAAGCTATCTCCTCTTGGCCAGCCTAGTTCAGCTGGAGGAGCTGCTGCGGACTGGAGGCAGTATAGCTGTAGCAGCTTCACCCCAGCTGAACGCTTCAGGAGAGCAGAAATGCAGAATAGTTATTCTGTATTCTTAAAGCTGAGGCAATTAAATTGTAAGGTGGAATTGCAACAGCTCAAGTCCATTTTCCTGGATAAACCCCAACCCCCCCCAAAACTGGCACCTAGAATTGCCTTCTCTTTGTAAATTAGTTTTTAAAATGTGAGATGAACATAAAGATTGGCTATTTAAATAAAGCAACAATGAATGTAAGTAAGTAAGTAATAAGTGTATAATGGCTGATTGATCAGAGAGAGAAAGTAGACTGGTACAGTTGCAGGGCAATAGCATGAATCTTCCATGTTTTAAAATCATGCACTGCCAGTTTTCCCCTGCAAATTTCATCTTACGGGAAACCAGTGAATATAGAGAAGTAGAGAAGAAGTATGTGTGACCTGTGCAACGCACATACAGTCAGGAGAGTTCAATAAAACAAGAATCCTAACTTTTAATTGAGAAAAAATATAGGGAAAATAGTGAGGAATTGCCTACCCCAAAGCATTGGGAAGGTTCTCACCCCGGCCCCAGCTGTGAGACTGAGGCATATCAACACAAGTGAAGCCAGGATGGTGCAGCTCATGCTGGCCAGGTCAGGGAGAGAACAATCAGTAGAGAAGGGAAAGGGTGAAAGAAAGCAATGCCAGTCCAAAGCTGGCCTGGCGGTCTTCAAAGAGTGGAGTTGTCTCTCACAATGGCTTAAAAGTAGACTGGCCCTGAAGCTATACCAATTTAGCCAGAATTGGGGCAGTTTGTGGATTGGGAAGGTGCCTTTTCCATTCTCCTTTTCTTCTTGCATTAAGGATATCAGAGAATCAGAGAATGGCTGAGGTTGGAAGGGACTTCTGGAGGTCATCTGGTCCAATCTCCTGCTCAAGCAGAGCCACCTAGAGCTGCTTGCCCAGGATCATGTCCAGATGGCTTTTGAATATCTCCAGGGTTGGAGACTCCACAACCTCCCTGGATAACCTGTGGCAGCGCTCAGTCACCCTCACAGTAAAGAAGTGTTCCCTGATGTTCAGAGGGAACCTCCTGTGTTTCAGGTTGTACCCATTGCCTCTGGTCCTGTCACTGGGCACCACTGAAAAAAGCCTGGCTCTGTGCTCCTTGCACCGTCCCTTCAGTATTTATATACATTGATAAGATCCCCCTGAGCTTTCTCTTCTCCAGGCTGAGCAGTCGCAACTCTCTCAGCCTTTCCTCACATGTAAGGGTTCTTGAGATCCTTAATAGTTTTAGTGGCCCTTCCAGTACGTCCATGTGTCTCTTGTACTGGGGAGCCCAGAACGGGACACAGTACTCTAGGTGAGGACCTCAGCAGTGCTGATTAGAGGGGTAGGGTCATCTCCCTCGACCTGCTGGCAATACTTTGTCTAATGCAGCCGAGGATACTATTAGCCTTTTTTTAAGAAAGGGCACATTGCTGGCTCATGTTCAACCTGGTGTCCACCAGGACCCTCAGGTCCTTTTCTGCTAAGCTGCTTTCCAGCAGGGTGGCCCCCAGCCTGTACTGGTGCACGGGGTTGTTCCTTCCCAGGCGCAGGACTTGGCACTTCTCCTTGTTGAACTTCATGAGGTTATATCGCTGGAAAAAAAAGAATCTGACCTCTTGATTTTCCTACTACTGGGAGCTTTACTTGTCTAAGAGCTTTGAAAGAGGATCTTCCATTAAAATAGACAAATACATAAGAATATATAATATATTTTATGAGGTGAAATAGAATTTTTTTTCTAATTCTTAGATGCCAAAAAGGTATCTCAATCTATTTTGTTTATTTCTATTTTCTTCTTTTATCCTTTTTTAGGATAAAAACAAACGAGAGTTGTAGTTTTGCATATGTGTGAATACTGATCAACAAAGTGGTAAATATTCACCTTACTGAAGCCAAGCTAGCTTTTCCCAGGCAGGCCATATTTCTCAAGGTAACCTCTAATTCTACACTTGGTTTTATACTTGTACTAATTTCCCCAGTAAAGAAGTCAGACTTAGAGGTTTCTTGGTCCTGCTGGAGCTTTTAAAAAATGTCTGATACCACATTTGCTACACTCCAGTCCTCAGGCACCATGGGAGTCTTAAGCAGAAGTTAGATAGCGCTGTTATTAATTTAGTTCTTTCATCCCTGAGATCTCTTAGAGCTCTTGGGGGCACACCATCCAGGCCTGGTGATGTTTTTAATGTTCATTTTGTTGGTTCGTTCTATGGCCCCTCCTACAATCACTCTGGTTTCAGGCAGGACCTTTGCTGAGCACTCTCCAAGAAGGAGGTTAAGGAGAGGGAATTTCTCTTATTTCCACAATGAATGTCAAGGCAAAGAATTTGTGTGACATTATATCCTGATCATCAGCTGTCCCTACTAAAAGTGTGTGGGTTTCTTCTCCTGATGTGTTTGAGGGATTTAGTATTATTTTTTATTTTATTTGATAGTTATTAACTTCGAAGTCTGGTTTAGTCTGCCTTATTTTTCTTTTCATTTGATATGCCTAAGTTTCTATCATCCCCTTTGTTATATTAATTTGAATATGCATGATTTCAGCAATTTGAAAAATGTTTTCCCATTTCTAGCAAAATTCCTTGCTATTCTGTCTTGTTTTCATCCTTATTTAAGCCTTTCTTTTTGCAATGCAATATGCACATCGTTTGTAAGAATTTAATTTTCTTAGCTCCTCCTTTCAGCTTCCTTTTTCAAAAGCTCCCTCATTTTTATATAGTGCTGTTTCTTCGTGACTTTATAAAATAGTACATGAACTGGAAGAATTGTTTTGCATGTGTAATCTTTTTCTTGTTAGTAGAAAGGTGTAGAAGGCCACAAATTATTTTTGTTCCCATAGCACCATTTCCTGTATGCTAAAACCAACACGATTCAATAGAAGTGGACTAGACAACTTCTTGAGTGGTAGTTGTATCAGTCGTGGCAGTGAATGATGGTCCAGATGAGATCTCCAGCTCAGGAAGTCATTACCTAATTGCTGGAAACTGAGATGGTGTACCAGGGGAAATATTACCCTTTATGCATTCTCCATCTCTTATATACCTCCCTAAGCATACCAATCACTGTCCAAGACAGGATATTGAGGCAAATGAGTTTTTTTATATAACTCCATATGCTTTATTTTATAAAAAGTAAATCTGTTAAGAAGGAAATTCTTCATGGAGTCAGTTAGATTTCCCCAGAACTTCATTTCATAGGAAAACAGCGGAAAGAGTCCTGATGTTATTCAATTATTCATTTTAAAACTACTTTAAATTTGAAAGTACCTATTAATTTATGAAAAAAGACAAAAAAGAAGTGAAACAATTTTGTTGCAACATAAAGCTTCTCTTGATCCAAAAGTATTTTTCTTGCAGTATCTTCCTTTCAGAACCGTGTCACAATGGTCAGTGTTAGATCCTTTCAGATAATCACAGACTTTGCAATCTGTAAAAGCTCTCACAAATCAAAACATTAAAAGCCTTGAAAATACAAACATCCTCAAGAATGCACAAAACATAAAGTCCTTCCTGGCACATGAGAAGAGATTTTGTTATATTGAAACGAAAGGCTTCTGCCTTTGGTTTTCTTGCAGTTTCTATTATAAAAAGCATTAGGGCAAAACTAGACCAAGAAATGCAAATCTAAAAGTAAGGTATAACCAAGATGTAACTCAAAATGGGTTTGTCCTCTATGACGTGCTTCCCAGTCACACTCTACTAAGCTTCAATACAGCTTGATTTCACCTTTGTATCTGAATTATGGTTCTTCCCTTGAAGGAGTAACCTCACCCAGCTTTCATCCTGTTAGCAATGGACGTAGGCTTTTTTTTTCTTTCTTTGAAAAGGCATTTGATTATAAATGCAAACTGACCTTGAAGCTATTTGGTGGTCATCAGCTTGTAGGAACACACACAGTTTGTTACGATTGTGGGCTGTTTCTAATGGTCTGCCCATACAACCTTCTCTGCTTGTCATTCCTGTGAATTGGGGTGGCCTGTTTATTTGGCCTATTGTGGAATGTAAAAATTCTGAATTACATAGTAAATTTTCACTATTAACTATGATATGTTTATCAATGCATTCCTAACTGCCTCAGAAGATGTCTTATTCTCCTTGCTGTTTTATTAACCACAAAGTTATACTGACTTTAATAAATATAAGTAAATAACATAATTTTAATAAATAATTCTATATTTTATAACATTCATATGTATATCCTAATTACAAACATATTAAATCCTATGAAGAGAAACAGAAATTTGATCATTCTTAAAAAGCATTACCTGACTTTGAAAGAGCAGCATAACCGAGAAAAACCCTGCATTTAAATTAAAATACAATGCTGTGAAATGAAAGTTTGAAACAGAATCAATTTTATCATGTCCAGTGAACACTTAAATTGCAGGAAAGGCTCAGTACTTTTGCTGAAACAGAAACTGTTCATATTAATGCTTGGCCTGTGTTGGGGGACTTGTGCATATCCCTGGTAGGAAACTTACTGTGTAGGTTTAGTTTGTATGGGGCTTTCTCTGCAAGAGAAAGGATAATGTTGGTAATTTTATAACCAGCCCTGTAGTAATAACTTGGGTGCAGATATCTGAAGTGACATGCATATTTCAGAATCCACAGTGCTGAGTTAGTTTTCCTTCTGGGGTCCAGCCTTACTTAAAAGGAAGACTTTTCTGAAAGAAATCAATTTACTTTGGTAAAAATTCTCAGAAGTACTGGATTTCCCCTCGCTTTTTGTCAGGACGTGAAGCCTGCCTTTATGTCTTTCCACATTTTCTGTGAAGCCTTGAGCCAGTTCTTCCAGTTTGGCTATAAAGCTGTTACCCAGCTGTCAGCTTGTACGGTGGTATTTTTAATGGCTCCGATATCTCATGCTAAGTCTGCTTAGGCTTCCAGGAAATACGCCTTCTGCCTTGGATGTGCTCAAGCGCACGGCACAGTTGTTAGAGTAGTCACTCCATGCCAGCTATCATCCTATCTGTTAAACTGATGATTTCCCTTGCAGTCACGAGAGAAGAAAGCGCAACGTTTAAGGCACCATCTCCATTTATTGACTCCTAAGTCTTGCACCTTGCCTAGTTCTTAGTCCTTCTTTCTTTTTCCTTTTCCTCCACTGTTTCTGCTGGGCCCATCTCCTTCCTCTGCCCTTGCTCAAGCGTGCACGGTCCTGCACAGGAGGCCACGCTGGTACCTCCATAGCATAGCCGCAAAGAAACAAAGGTTCTTCTTGTTGTCTCCCTTTTTTTGGATTTAAAATTAGTGCTCCCAAGATTTTCCCTCACAGCAAGGAATGAATCATAGGTTTAAAAACACAAAGACTCACATTCTTGCATAACTGCAGTAACAATGGCCTTAAAAAAAGATGAAAGAAATAGTAAAATACTCATATTAAACTGAAAACACAGCTGCAATACAACAATAGCATTTTTCTTGCTGAAAGAAAAAATAATATTTTTGGAAGAAAATAGAAAAAAATTGTTAAAATTGGACCTTTCCTATAAAGAAAAATCTGTTACTTCATAATGGCCATTTCTAATTGAAGGAATCTTTATTTAAAAATCTTGCTTACCTCTAGTTTCTTATTCTTTCTTCCACACAAGGGCCGGTTTTCTTATGTCCCCAAAATACAATAATCTCTAAATGTAATAATTTTAGCACATACATAAACCCTCAAAAGGGACTGAAAACACATGCTGTTTATTTAAGTATACATGGGTTCAACTTCATACCAAATTTCAGATGCAGAATCTGATTCGGCCAACTCATTAAGCACATACTTTGCTTGAAGTCAGGGATAACTCTATTGACCTTAACAATCCTATTAGCAGGTTTACCTTGATTTTAAACCCACAAACGTGTCATTAAAATAAATGACACTGACTATATAGACTTTTAACTCACAGCCCAGGCAGACATACATGATTAATCTTTGCTGGGTCAAGACTACCGTATTCACTGTCTGACAACTTTATCACTTATGTGTGATAAGGTATACAATTAAGTATAGTTATAGGTTCTCATGTCTGGACTAATTTTTAAAAAAATATTCCTGCTTTGGAAAAGTTTGAAATTATCTATTTAGCTTGTACAAAGAATATGTTTTCTTTTCTCATCCTGCACCCAGCACAAAATCTTCCCTTCATCAAACATTGACCTGGATTTTTCCCCTCTCTTATTTCCCATCTTAGAGATTAATAGATCTTTTGTAGTTGCAACAGCTAACAATTTAAAAATTGGAAGAAAAATTCTATGATGATTTTAGAGAAAGTGTATGTTTATATTTCAGAACTTCAAGAACATGTATTTCATGCCTTGCAGTGTGAGTGTATTTACAGCTTTGAAATCTACAGCCTTTTAATGACTCTTGCTAGTCACTTATTGCAGTCATGAATTTTGTAACATCAGATAAAACATTTCTAGATGGGTTCTCAAAGAGGAACTCAATAGTTTAATGTGCTGTGCTGTGCTCCTTATATAAAGCACTATGCTAACAAACTGACAGAATTTCCTAATTAAATGTGGTACAAGCTGTATAATGCAGTGGTTAGTAAATCTATGTTACTAACTCAGGAGCAAGGCACATTAAATTATATATGATGATCACCGGAAATTAAAAAAAAATATTAGCAAGTTTAATAATCAAAAAACAGATGATTAAATTTAAACCCTTTTAAACCCTCAGATAGTTTAAAAGCCCTTTTTAAAAATATGAAAATGCAGGTAAGAAGTGTAGTATTGTTTTTAGCAGAATATGTGCTTTTTAATCTAACAATTCCCAGGTGAGCTTAGTCATTAAAAAAAACCACCTAGAAAGCTTCAATCACAGGACAGGTGCCACTGATTGTCACCCAGTTATTTATTCCTTTACTAAGGAGTTCCTTTAACATACAAGCAACAAGGTAGAAAACTTCTGAGTGGTAGAGTTGCAAGAGAGATGGTTATTTGGCCTAGAAGTGTACAAATAATTAACATGAGAGGTGGGAATTCTTAGTAGTTATTGATACTTTGTGGACATTTATCATTAATAACTGATAAAAATTCAAAGCAAGGCTGGACGATCTTCAAGAAGGAAGTCTTAAAGGCGCAGGAGCGGGCTGTCCCCATGTGCCCTAAGAAGAACGGGCGGGGAAGATGATTGTCCTGGCTGAACGGGGAGCTCTGGCAGGGACTCAGGAAAAAAACGAGAGTTTATCACTTGTGGAAGAAGGGGCAGGCAACTCAAGAAGAGTACAGGGATCTCGTTAGGTCGTGCAGAGTGGAAATTAGAAAGGCAAAAGCCCATCTAGAACTCAACCTGGCCACCATCGTGAGAGACAACAAAAAATGTTTTTACAAGTATATTAATGACAAAAG
>NW_009218993.1:0-236 GCF_000690835.1 Fulmarus glacialis
GGGGCGGGGGCTGCGCTGGGGGGGACCAGTTCGGGCTGGGGACTGTCCCACGCCTGGCTCCCCTTCCTCCCCCTGCTCTCCATCGCTCACTCCTCGGACTATTCCAGCCGCCTGCCCGCGGTGGTGGACGTGGGTCCGCGCGATGTCCCTGCCCCATCCCGATGGGGCTCTCGGAGCATCGCCTGGCTGCACCGGTGGCGGCTGGGGGCCTCGCCGGGGCCCACCACCCGCGGGGT
>NW_009218993.1:283-503 GCF_000690835.1 Fulmarus glacialis
AGAAGAGCAGAGCCCTGTGGTCTCCCCGCCTGTTAGAGATGTCGGTGTTGGTTGCAGTTTTGGCCTTTAAACGCTGTTCCTCGGGGGACCGACACCCCTGCAGGGGCACGCGGGGGTGGTGATGGTCCTGACGATGGTGATGGTGATGGTGGCACCGATGGTAGCAGAAGAGCAGGTCCCCCCCATCCCTGCACGCTTTCGGCTCCCCAGCTCTGCAGGG
>NW_009218993.1:697-985 GCF_000690835.1 Fulmarus glacialis
AAAGAGCTGAGCCGGGAAAACCCTTGCTGTGTCCCTGGCTGGGCGCTGGACCCCAAGACCGGGTGTCTCATGGAGCCACTGCTGGTCCCACGGCAGGGGGTGGCCTGTGGCATCCCTGTCCCTTTCGGCATGGGCTCCGGGCAGCAGCAGCCATCGGAGCTGGCACCTTCCCTGTGCCCCGTGCGTGGGCTGGGACTCCTCTCCGGCTGCCCGTTCCCCTCTTCCCCAAGGCAGGTTGTGACCTTCTTCCCCGGGTGACTGGCGGGAGGTGGGGATGCGAAGGACTCA
>NW_009218994.1:0-230 GCF_000690835.1 Fulmarus glacialis
TCTGGTGTGTTGGGCGCTGGGCATGTTTGCGTGCTGCGCGTGTCTGTGTGCTGGGTGTTGTTTAATGGGAGTTCTGGTTGCTAGCTGCTGGGGGTGCTGGTCCATGGCATTGCTGGGAACTATGCATAACTGAGTGCAGGGTCTGTCTTGGTGGTGGATGCTAGGTACTGGGTGGTGGGAATATGCGGTGCTGGGTGCTGGGCAAATGCGGTGCTGGGTGGGGGCGCTCC
>NW_009218994.1:282-518 GCF_000690835.1 Fulmarus glacialis
TGCTGGGTGGTGGTTGTGCTGGGTATGTGTGGTTGTTGGGCAGTCTGGGAGGTGTGTGGTGGGCACTGGGCTAGTCCGGGTGCTGTGTGATGGGTGCTTGGGGTGCTTGGTGGTTGGCAGCAGGGAAGATGCCTTTGGGCATGTCTGAGTGCTGGGCATGTCTGGCTGCTGGGTACAGGGCTGTGGGGGTTCTGTTTGCTAGTCATTTGTGGGTGGTGTGTGTTGGGTGGTGGAAG
>NW_009218995.1:0-16882 GCF_000690835.1 Fulmarus glacialis
GAGGACCCCAGAGCTGGCCGCAGCACTGCCGTTGGGGTCTCACGGGAGCAGAGCAGAGGGGCAGAATCCCCTCCCTTGACCTGCTGGCCACGCTCCTTGTGATGCAGCCCAGGATACGGTTGGCTTTCTGGGCTGTGAGCGCACGTTGCCAGCTCATGTCCAGATTTTTGTCCACCAGTACCCCCAGGTCCTTCTCGGCAGGGCTGCTCTCAATCCCTTCATCCCCCAGCCTGTACTGATACCTGGTGTTGCCCCGACCCAGGTGCAGGACCTTGCACTTGCCCTTGTTGAACCTCAGGAGGTTCACACAGGCCCACTTCTCGAGCTTGTCCAGGTCCCTCTGGATGGCAGCCCGTCCTTAGGCATGTTGACAGCAGAGGCCCAGTCATTTGTGTGAACTTCAACAGGCATACAGGCCTTAAGAACCCAACAGAGCTATATTTTCACATCATGCTTCACATCTCAAAAATTAATCTAGAAGTGAAGCTTCTCTTCTTGTTCCAACTTAAGGTAATGTTGCCACCTTTCAGGGAGAGGACAAAGGCAGCATTTTCTACAGTTTTTAAAGATACAAGACCTAGTTTTACTTTATTTCTGAGAAAGTTCCCATTTTTGCATTGCTGATACACTTCTAAACTGCTTCCACATGCTCACCAAGTTTCCTAAATCTGCTGCTTCTTTTAAACTATTATAGAGTGTATCTACTTTTAGTTGGTTTTAGTCTTAGTGACTGCACTGGTAAAAACTGGACTTGCTAAAACTGGAGTAAAAAAAATAGGATACAGATAAAAGGAAATGCAAAGGGCAAGAAGTGAAGTACCCTCAAAGTGCCATCTAGTGGTTAGTTACAATATGTACTTGATGCTTAGGCTTCCACACAATTTTACGAGGTCTTTTATTGCCAAATCATTTCTGGATAAATTACAAAAGCTATATGTCTTGTATTTACATGAGTAAAATGGCAGTATTCAGTATAAAAGTTCGCACATGCCTAATGATTTGGTGTTCCTTAGATTTCAAAACTGAGTGTTTTCATAGAGGTACTTTCAAAAAACCTTTGTTTTGCAGGAAAGAATGCCAAATACTTTCTAAAAATCAACCCCTTTGAAAGAATTTCAGATGCACCCCAAAGCTTGAAACAGTGCTGGTACCTACCTACTTTGCAAATGCAGGACAAAGTACATATCTTTCTAATGTGGCATGAAGCAATTAATGTTTGATAAATGTTCAGAGAGCATATTTTCCTGTCCTCTTATCTACAGAGCTGATTTGTTGCCAAGACTGAATAAAGTACATCATTGTACTTCGGTGTACATGAAGTGCACTCCCAAGGCACGAGTACATCATTTTAGCAGCATTCCATTTTCATTCAGAAAATGGAATGAGATTGAATTACGCAGTCAGATCCCAGAGTCCTTGGTAACTTTTCTCTTAGAAATGCTTTCTCTTATTCAAAGTCTTGTCTTTTCATGATTAAATAATACACTCATTTGTAGCCATAGGATGCCTGTCTCCAGGGGCAGTAGTTTCACCAGCTAGAAAACCTAAATACATCTGTGCCAGGGAAAAAATACTGCACACTTGAGCTGTGACAGACGGAACAAATGTTCCCTAATTTTCTGTTGGAGGATTTGCAGTTTTCTACTTGAGTTGATGATGCTGAAATGAGGATTTTCACTTTTTGAATATGACATAATTTATGAGGAAGACATGCAGTAAATACTTCAACTGGAGTAAGTTTAAAATTAGCCAAAGCTCAAAAGGTTTAAAAAAGTAACTTCTGTCTTTCCAGGAATTAATTAAGCTGTGTGGGCTTGGATGGGTC
Organism: Fulmarus glacialis; assembly: GCF_000690835.1. Lineage (NCBI taxonomy): Eukaryota > Metazoa > Chordata > Aves > Procellariiformes > Procellariidae > Fulmarus > Fulmarus glacialis. The sequence goes on from NW_009218995.1 coordinate 1,826, forward strand.
AATGACGAATGAATGACCACCTTGGGAAAGGGCTTTGCTTGGGAAGAGCATGCAGATCAGAAAGAGGCTCCTTTCCTTTCCTTTCCTTTCCTTTCCTTTCCTTTCCTTTCCTTTCCTTTCCTTTCCTTTCCTTTCCTTTCCTTTCCTTTCCTTTCCTTTCCTTTCCTTTCCTTTCCTTTCCTTTCCTTTCCTTTCCTTTCCTTTCCTTTCCTTTCCTTTCCTTTCCTTCTGCCCTGCCCTGCCCTGCCCTGCCCTGCCCTCCCTCTCTCTTCCCTTCATGTGCTTTCTCTCTCTCCCTCTCTCTTTCTTACTCTTATTGTATCACCTGACATTATTGTTATATCTCCAGCTTCCTATTTCTTTTCAGCACCCCTCCCTGAGACATCAGGTCTGAAACACAATGCAAGATTTCATGGCACCAGCAGGACTCTGCTTTTTACGTGTTGCCTTATGACACAGTTGTGCTTTTGTTGACTTGAGTTTGGGTTTTTTTTTTGGACAGGGGGAGAAAGACCAGCACGAGATACTGTTAGTAGGCTATGGGGCTTTCAGTCTGCAGCTTCCATTTCAAATCTGACCTATGCTGGTTATAGTGTGACCACCAAAGGGCAAATTTGTCAGGAACATGCAGGATTAACAGTCTAGGAGTAGTTCTTAGCAACCAAATGTGTACATCCCCTGCAATGTCATTACAGGTGGCTTTTTTTCACAGCAGAACTCTATACCAGAAAGACTAACGACAAGGAGTTCAATCTCACTTGCAATCCCTGTAGCTGTTTACCTAAGTTCAGCCTAATGACCACCAGGATTGTACCTGTTGTACTGAGGACATGGCTCAAATTACCTCCATTTCCAGGAAAAAAATCCTATCTTTTACAGAGAACAGATGAAAAGATGAGCTGTTACAGGTTTTTTGGTTTTCCCTTAGAGATACCCACTGACATTGTGTTATCTCCAGCAGATGATCTCCAGCAGCAGGGCAGGGGTGACCTAAGCAGATGAGAAGGCAACATATCAGAAGTGACTCATTGATTTTATGAAGCATTTCCCTTCACAGCCATGACCCTTCGGCATAGGAACTTTTAAAAAAAAAAGATTATAATTAATTTTTCAAGACAGAGTCAGATGTCAGAAAACTCCCTACCTCTCTTGTTAAAATGTAATGTATTCCACAACCCATTTAGAATATCACACAACATTCAAGATGTGGTTAGTGATTTTTTCTTTTATATTAAACAAAAAGAGTTATAACGTATGTTAAGTGAAATGCAGAGTGGTCAGATACCATGACAATGACTGTGTAAAACAGAGAAAGGGAGTATAAGGCTTACCAGAAGATTAGGTAGAGCATTCTCTAAGGAAAATGTTTAATAAAACTACTGGATCACCTTCCTTCAGTGTATGGGGACACTGAAGAGCTTTTCGGTAGTTATGGCTTTCATGAAGAATGCTACATCTAGTAACCAACATGTTAGCCATATAGCCTAATCTGTCATAATAACCTTTCTGAACCTGTAAGCACTCCAGATGACTCACAAACTATGTCTTTTTTTCTGGACTATTTTAAATATTGAAAGACTAAAAGTCTGAAAAATGTGAGCTATCTTCATTAATGCTAGGGAAGGACATCTTCCTTTGATCTTCCTTACCCAACTAGTACATTGTTAGCATAGATATTGGAGTAAACTGGATATTACTATGTCCCTAAACGTATAAGCTGTTAGCTAGCAGCACATATTTTTATGGAGGCCTGTAACTTAACAGATATTGTGGCAAAGACTGTAAGTATAGACTGTAAGTATATTATGTGCGTGAATATATGCTCTCCACCTCAGAACAAAGGACTATCCCAAACAGACAGAAACCAGAACTGAGAGGATATAGTATATCCTGGGTGACTATAATGTCTGTGAAAGATGCTCTTTGAGCGTTCTCTCCTTTAGTCAAGTGATTCTCCCACTCCTGGAGAAGGCCCTACCCACAGTTTCCCATATGCCAAGTATTTCAACACTTAAGTTTGGAGAATGCAATTGTCCTTTCAGCTAGCACAGTGATGGTAGGGAGCAGACAACCCACTGAAAGCTAGGTATTATTTACTTCCAAGCCTTCTGTGAAAACTTGCCTTTGAAATGCTATACCAACCTGAGCGTTTGCATATCTGCCCTAAAATTTATCATCTCCTAGATAGAGAAAAGTCTCTCTGTGGGTCAGTCCCATTTCTCCCTGACAGCACGTGCCAAATAACTTCTGATTCTTCCAATAAAGATTTTTAATTCCCTGCAAGTTGCTTGAGACTTAATACAAGACTGTAGAAGTTCTCAGCTTGCCCAGTCTTGCGTACATTTTTGTAGCAGTTTCGTGAACATTTTTGTACCAGTTTTGTACATATTCGTATGTCAACTACATTGACTACCTGTTTTGTTTTCCCATAAACCTCCTCTAGACTGAACCAAAGCATTCCTACAGGACAACTTCGTAAGCAAAGGTACAGTAACTTCTCCACACTGACTGCATCTTTGCTAGCATGCAGAACATCATTATATCCTGGTGTTCTTAAATGAAGAGTTCATACCTGTCAGTGCCTATCCTTCTGCTGTCACAGACAAGTCACGCAGTGGCTTTAGAAAGCTGTGACAGATTTGAAAGTACTGGTGGGATTCTGCTATAACACCATTTCTGCAAGGGCTCTGTTCCAAGTCAGTGCTTTCGTCCTCCAGTGTTGCCTAGCACCAGTGAGGAATCCTTCTGCCTGCCTGCAAGGTAGCAGGCAGATTTTTGTAGTTCTTTTTATTATTCTCTTGCATCTGAAACAAATAATAGATGTGCTCTTTCCATTCGGGGAATCAGAGCGCAGTTAACTGTGGTTTATAAGCTTCCAGCATATGATGTTTAAAAGCCATTTGATACATTATTCATCTTTGAAGGCAGTGGGCCAGCCCTCTAAACTTCACTAGTGGTTGTGTGTGTTTTGGGGGAGGGGAGTCCTTTTTTTCTGGGGCTAAATAGAAAGATACTAAAGTTACTGTACAGTTAAATCCTCATTACATATGGTATTAATAAATGTGCTACTAGGAGTGTCTGTTCTGGTAAGTAATCTGAGCACATTATGCTGGATTTATACTGTAGAGGAAAATCTCTGAGGAAAGCAATGAAACAACCTAATGCAGAGCATGCAGATTTATTGTTGTCTCTGCTTTTGTGGCACAGAGAGAGGGAGAAGAAAATGTAAAGGAAGAGATTTTGCATCAGAATGACTGCAGTATGTTCTGTCATTGGTCATGCAGATGATCCTTTCTGGATTCTTCCAGTATCCCCATGTTTCTAAACGATCCTTATTTCATCGTAGTTTCAAAAATGATCCCCCCATGATAAAAAGGCTCATTTTTAAATGTCAGTAAATACGCATTGACATTCCAGGAGTATAAGGAGCGCTTTGGTGCTGCAGGTCATGCACTTTCCCTACCAATCATCCATTACAGATCCCTGGAATACCCCTGAATTCCTCCAGGTGTCTCTCAGGAAGCAGAGAAAGGGCTGGTGAAAGGTCTTTGCAGGGAGGTCTTACAAAATGCAACCTGTTCTCACAGGAGGACAGGTGATGTTCACATTGAAACTCCTGGATATACTGGGACTTGAATTAAGGAAGTTGGCATTAAAAAGTGCATTTCTATCCCTTGGAACTGTTGGGAAATGTATTGTTAAAGTTTGTCTTTTCCAGGCATTCATGTGTAACACAGAGACAAATTTCTCACTGTGCTTTTACTGTATATGCAGCCCCTATACACTCAGACAGTATCAGCTCTGTACATTCATGTACTACCAGATCGGATCTGTTCAGATTACGTTTCGGCTGAATCATTCAGTAGGCACCTGTACAAAACATTATTAGTCGGCCACTTAAGCATACTATCTATCTCCAGATCACAAAGCAGGGCTCCACACCATTTCAGCCAAGACAAAATTTCTTTTACAGTTGTTGCTTCCTGTAGTTAAATCTTCTTTATAGATTTCCAGTTATCAGCAAGTTCAACTAATGCCAGGGCCTGCCAGACAGCTTAGACACAGCAAAGAACACATGGCTTCAAATTGTTCAAATTGTTATACTTCAGTAACCGTTAGAACTCAAAGGCAAATATTCATACACTGAACTAAAAGAAGAAAGCAGTTTTTGTCTTGTCGCTGCCTCTTCTCTGCTCCTTTTCTCCTTTATCCCTCCATTTCATACTTCCAGCCTTGCATCAAACACTGAAACCTGTCGTCGCAGAGATTAAGATGTCAGCATGACGCATAACATGCTGAAGTTGTCTGTAAACACCCATGTGCATGCACACACCTAGGGACTTCAAGACTGAGCACGTCATCCATAAAACTTGGAGCGCTCAACAAATAAGTTCAAGTCAAAAACAAGGGGGAATGGGGAAATATATTTAAATACATTAGAAGCTCAAGAGGTATAGATTTGACAGGATGATCCAATTTCATGCTACATTAGTATAAATAGGTCTAATTTGACACATATTTTTACTAGAATGATCTTTTATTTTTCAGGATCAAATTTCAGTATCATGTGGATATTCAAACAAAATATCCTTGCTTTGACTTTAACCAAAATCCCTTTTGGAGCAATGGGAAAGAATCTTTCAAGCAAGGCTGTTGGTCCTACTTTCATGTAACAGGGAAATACCAGTATATTTGTGTCTCTGTTGCCTCCTTCAGCACAAAAATAATGCAATTTAAAGATTTCTATCTGTCATCCTCCATTGACTGAAGAACCTCCAAAGTGTTTTTAATTCTCTCAATAGGAAAAAAAGTAGAGATGTCCTGTTAGCTTTGACTTCTAGAAACTATCTTTTAGTCAAAAACGTTACTGTCTCTTCTCTTGTTAAAACCTAACTTAGTGTTGCACACAGGACATAGCTAACAGTGCACAACGGTGAGCTTTGTTGATCCCTTTCTTGAGTCTCTTCTTTTGATATTACCTGTTTAGTGAGGTATAGGCTGAGAGAGCTTTGAAATGTCCCATGGGTATGGATTGTGTAGAAGGGGATCAGGTTATGTGTGTACAGCCATGGAGATTGCATTAGCCACAAAATTAGTGTTGCACATGAATGGCATCATCTATTTTATTAAAAGTTATTTTCTCATTAAGGCTTTAATCTATTTTATACCTTTCAGAAGAAAATGACATGAACTGAATGTTTCAATTCATCAGAAACAAAGTGCAATACTCTTAGCCATTTACAACTCTGGGTCTCAGCAGTTTCCAGGTGTACATGAACTATCCTGGAGTCACGTGTTAGGAAAAAGGGAAGATCAAGCATCTAAAACTTTAATCTGTTGACATTTTCCTTCTCATACTTATTATCTACTTAATGGATAAGTTCTCTGGGATACCAGCTCTGTCTTTCTATTCATAAACACATTTAGGAACATGTAGTTCCCAGTTTGCTACATCCAGTAAGTGCTATTATTATACCAACAGTAGTAAGAAGAAAAGAAATGTTGAAACATGATGTACTTCAACTTGGAAAGGAGTCTCCTTGTCCATCTTATGGAAAGGCCATATAGTTTTAATTTTGTATCAACTCTGCTTCTGTTCCTAATCTTCTCATTTATGATTACCAGTCAAAAGAGGATTCAGCACTTTCAGACACTATGAGGAAGCTCAGTAATGAGCTTAATGATCTTAACAAGAAGAGATCTTAGGAGAGAGATTTAATCTGGTTTAATAGAAACTGATATTTTGGTTTGGCTTGGTTTTTCATTTAAAATTTTACCAAAGTAGAGCAAGATTTCATCAGTGATGTCAGCCAGTGCCATAGCTTCTTTGTTAGATGTATGGATCCCTAAGAGCCAATCATTTTTTCATCTCCAGATTCTTCAAGCACAAAGTAAATCCAGATGCTGTTCTTAAAAAAACTCTCATTCTTTTCTCTTCCCATTCCTCCCCTGTACTGCAACTGTTTCTACTTTTCTAGCTTCCTTCTAGTACTTTCCAATTTCCCAGCCATTCTTCAGATAACCTCATCATCACTTTTTCCATTCCATCAGCCCTAGACATTTTATAAATTTAGAAATCCAACTTTTCCATCTGTAAGGTTTTAGCAAGTTGTCTATGACCACAACTCAAGAAATTTCTTTTTACTGAGCAATAAAAACATGCTTTCCTGAATCAAGCCACTGAGCCCTTTATAGATTATTATTTTATTAGGAACCTGATCCTGATATCCTCTTTCTTATAGCAACAGAAATCTTAAGTACTTAGACTAGCCATAATTGTTCCCTGGGAAAAGCACTGTAGGCTTTGAGAAAGGATAGAAGTAAATACTTTAACTTAACACCAACATATCTCCTTACAGTTTTTGAACAGTTTTTCCTTTTTTGTTTCCATGCATGCCTAGCCATCTCAGTGATCACATATTGCTGAAACTCTGTGGCACCAAAAAGCATTGAAAATAGCCTTTTGTGTACTCCTTGCTTTCATCCATTTGCTACTAGTCTCTTAGACTCTGACGTAAACTCTTGAGAAAGAACAAAGGTCCTCTGCCCTGTTTATACCTGTTTAGGTCATCCAGAGTCTTGGTTTTGCCCTTGTTAAACTCTTTTCTATCAATCAGACATATGTTCTTTGTAAAAGTGAGTTTAATGCCAGCTTGAGCGGTAGACTGACAGCCCTGGAGACTGATGTCCCTTGTTTATGCTCAGAAAAGGCCTGCACTACTCCAAACATTTCTCCCTGTAGCCCTTCATCACCTTTCATGTGGAGCGACCACCTCCAGGCGGAAAGAACTCTGGTCTCTATGGCCATTCGCTGGCTGGTGTTGAAGGCACATTGGCAGGATTGTTTGAATGAAGCTTTTTTGCAAGGGAGTTCGATATTCAGGGCTGCCAGGCTGGTTCCTTTTGGCTCTGATAAATACACTTCTGAATTCAAAAGTGAAAAAAAGTGATGATACGACCTTGTCTTTATTGTGTAGTGTGAACAGCAATGTATTCAATAGCAACTTCTTCAGCCTTGTACCAGTATACCAAACCTATATTCTGCTGGTTTATTGTTGAGCTACTAGCATTGCAAACACATCCAGATCTTATAGAATAAGCACCTTTTTCATCGTTGGAAGCTATGTAATTCCTACATCTCGGGAGATCTTACCATAGACCTCAAACACTTGTTTGGCTAAGTTACAGAGAAGGCATAAAATACACCAGTGTTTGTTACTCACTTCAGACATCACAGTTACTACTCAAAGAGCCTGTGTCATGGGTCAGACAATGAAAATCCTCTTTTTAATGACTTAGGTGATTCCTAGTGTAAGCTTTGTAAATTAATACCGGAACTGCAGTGGATGAAAAGGTGCCCTGTCAGCTGGCATCTTGACTAGCAGAGAGCAACCCGTTCCTCATCGTTCAGCCTACCAGGGTATTTCCAACACGGTCTTCTCTGACACTAAAGGGAACACAGCCTAGCTGTCTCCAAACACCAAGCCTTACAGCCCATGTAAAGAAATACAGAGTGACAGCAAATGCATGAATAAGTCATAGGAGTGGAATTCTGAAGATCTGGGTACTCAGCCTGGCTCTTCTCAAGATTTCCTATGTCGTATTGGATACATCATTTTTAGTTCTGTACACCTCATTGCTACAACCAAGTTAAATTTGTCAAGTATGTTAAGGTATGTAGGCTAAATCCAAGAGTGCCTATAATTCTTACATGGAAGGTTCTTTGCATTTATAAAGTGTTGATTTTCTTTTATCCATTTCTGTTGTGGGAACATTATATACATATCTTTTAATATATCATGAAATAAAAGCTTTCTAACATCTGGGTTTTGGTGATGGACTACTAAAAATTACACGTATCACATTTCTTTCTTGTTAATAATCTAATTTATGAGATTGGCAGAGATGGAGAATTCCATTTCACAGATAATGCTTTGAAATACGATTTTGGGTTGATTCAAGACAAAAGTCCAAGTTTTTAAATTCTCTGGGAAAGGGCCTAGAGCTCTGACCCCTATGGTCTTCACGGCACAGATTCCCTGGGATGTGCAGCCCATGGAAGTGCTCTGTGGGTTCGGCTGTCCCAGAAGCTGGAAGTCCTGGGAGCCCAGGCTGATAAGCAGCTGAGGGTGCTTGGATGCCCGGCTGCTCATGCTCTCAACTCCGATCAGCCCACCCGATGGGATGCCGAGGAGCTGGGTCTTCAGGTCCCAGGGCACCAGACTGGAGATCTGACAGCATCACGGTCACTTCAGAACTCTGTCAAAATCAGATCACCTCTCTTGAATGTTTCCATTTCAGAAAACTGGCAGATTCTGCCAAAATTATGTTTTATTGAAAACTTCACAGCTACCTGTTTCTGTAAGCGTTATACATATCAGTCATGTTCTTGCTTGTTCTCTCACACATAGATATATAGAAGTTACAATGATAAATAAGAGGGAATTGAAAGAAGGATACTGTGGAAAGGCACTTTACAAATCCTAATTTATGTGTTAAAGCAACTTCCTTTTAGTCATAAGGGTGTTACTCAGCAGGGGCGTAACAGTGGACAGAAGATAGTTGTGATAGTGGTTGATTTAGCAGAAAAAGTCATTTTTCTCTACGTAAGCTGGCTAAGGCATTAGAAAGACATCTGACAAATGGGGTCTGGCATCATTTGTGGACAGTTTTTGTCTGGAAACTTTTGTTTTCTCCTGCTGGCGAGGCTGTTCCTCGCCCTGGCAGCCCAGCTGCGGGGCTGCGGGCACCCAGCCCGTCTGCTGCAGGAAACAGAAACAGCACCTCACCGTCTAACAAACTAGCACGAGCACTGCAAATGGAAGTGATGCGAGTGTAGAAAGACGGGGACTGTTTCCTGTGAATGAACTTTATACTTGATGTGCGTTAAAAAGTGTGTGGGTTTTTTTTTTAAAAAAGCACAATCAGGCCTTACCAAGAGGAGAAGATTTGTATATGAGTCCCAAATTTATGTGCTGGCTTCCTCCTGGGCTGCTGGGGTTGTTGAAATATCCGGCAACAGACTGAATACATTCGTCTTGAAAAAATAATTTTAATTTTTAAATATTGGTGACATACATTAGATTTCACAGAAATAAAATATAGTAAATATACTTGTTAATTCAATGTGCAATGATTGATCCTCAGCTGGTAATACTCAGGGTAACCTTGTTGGAGGCTGCATGAAGGTCTGGCTTTCAAAACTGGAGCTTCCAAGCCACAACGCTCTGTTAGAGCATACAGATGTCTCTCTATAGAAATTCAGAAAATCTGATTTAGATGGAGGAACATTCCAGAATTTATTTGTATTTGCAATGTTGTTATTGGTGTGTTTTGCCAGATCAGAGGCTGAAGTAAGTCAATAAGAAGTCAGGGCTCCTGACCTCTAACCTCGGTTTACTCATAGTGTGATTTTTATACTAGCTTTTCTATATTGAAGAGCTAGTTTAAAATATTTGTGCCTTGTTTCTCTGTGTAAGAAGAAATTATAAAAATAGTTACCATACTGGAATGTTTGTTATGTGACTGTCTGAAATCAGGACATCTAAAACTGAAATTTCTAGAAACAGGAATTGCAATTGAAAAGCAAAATATTTTCAAGGGAAAATTAAAATATACTGATTCTGTTAGCTGTTGAAAAAAAGCCTAGGTACACTAGAACAGCAGGTATTAGGAATATGAGCATAAGAAAACTATTGGAAGAAGCATATTTTGTTCTTGCAGGGTGGCCCCTTTGTTTTATATTATCGCAATGAGGTCATGACATGACGAATGTTGCTGCACGCTCGATAGCGTGTGCAGGACTATTCAGGCCAGTGGGTGAGCTGGCACAGGAGTAGCTGAGAGACAGGGCTGGGCCAGCAGTCACCTCATCTGCAGATTGCTCGCAGGGGAAGCAAACTGCTGAGGGTTTGGGGTTTGTTTCAGATGTGTACACTCCAAGCCACGCTAAATCTCCACACACGTTACTCAGCGAATTGCTTCTTGTTATTTTATTATATTAAGCAGCAGACTAGCTCGTGCTTAAATTAGGATATGAATTCCCCCACAATCTTCTTCAGGGTTTATGGATTTGTCATCAAGATTTCATGGCTGCTGTGATGAATTGCCATTAAGACATCATCCTCAAAAGAACAAAGAAGGGCTTTCATACCTGAGCAATTTTGAAAATAAAAGGAGAATTTAACTAAAGTGAAATGACTGCTAGAAGAATATTTCTTACTGTGTCCAGAGATACGTCCTTTTGCTAAACATCTTAAAGCTTGACTTCCCCTTGAGAAATGAGGATATTACTCTTCATGTAACGCACGTGACATCACAGCCTTCAGTCACAGAGATCAGTGTATTCCTATACATGTCCCAGGCCTGAGGCAACGTTCTATTTAAAAATAAGCAGAGGTTTGTAAGTGTGGATCTCTTCCAATCTAGCCCCAGCTTGAACATTTATTCCCTTTTGTGGTTTTGGTCTACTCACCACCGTTTTTTATGGTGCACTTTCCTCAGCTATAAACAGGATTATATGACTGATGGATACCTAGACCAGTATTAGTTAATGTCTGAAAAGACAATGTTGTTACACGCTGTTGTTCGTACCAGCATTAGAGCTTCACTGTAGAAAAAGCAGCTCGATCATGAAGGGGCAGCTTTTTAATAGCTATGGAAATTAGCAAGTATGGTGTGAAACTTTATTTTAGTCCTGTGAAGGATGAATGAGTCTGTGTTTAACAGTCAGGACTGTCTGAAGTAAAGCTAGCATCCTATAGATCAGTTGGCTTTATAGCTTCCTAATTGTTGCTTTCAAACTTATTTCCAGCAATTTTTTTCCCTTTGTCGCTTTTTTGTTTTCTACCTTTCATTGGAGGAGACAAAAAATTATTCCGAGAGGTATAGAATTATAGAACAGGGCAGAACAAGATTATCCTGGCGTGGAAATAATGGCTATTTCAGCTGCAGGAATTTTCTGTGTTTAATGGATCACTGGGTAGTAGTTAGCAGTAAATGGACAGCATTCCCACCCCAGCTCTGTAGATGAAGCTATGCAGCAATTCTAGCTGAGCCATACTGAGAGAGTCTTTTGTTTTCTAAAAATAGTCAGTTTGTTAAACTGAATCATCTTTGTGATTGCCACAAAATCTCATGTGGAAAAACTTCTTGTATTCACAAAAATTTGGGAAGTGGTTGTTCTGTGTTATATCTATATTCACGTCGAACATCGGTAATCACTGGCCATTGTGTTTTCTCTGATGTATGTTATTCCCGCAGTGATGTACCACAGGCAAGAAAAAAACCAAAGAAGTTTAGGTGACAATCATGTGCCTTGATAACTTACTAGAAGATAATGAAGTTTGTGAGCAGCTCCTAAGATGAAAACAATTTGTTCGCACTGTCATTTACGAATAGTAGACATATATAGATAAAATCACAGTAGAGATAGTCAGGAAAGCTGTGGAACATACAATAGTTTGTTATTGTGATGCTCTTTTTAGGCATTTGCATGCAAGTGTGTATCTGGGATACTCAGAACTGCTGAGAGAGAGAGTGCATTGATAATATTATTATTACCATATCATCCTTGCTGTAGTAATAAGAGGTATAAGTCTGGGTCAGGTTCCACTGTGTTTGCTTCTATTCATACTCAGACGGGTTTACAATCCAGTAAGAGGTATATTTGCTTGTTAGATACAGAATTAGATACATCCAGTGATTTAATGTTTTCATATTGCTTATTAATTCAGAGCTTCACGCTAATTATTTGTTAGTTGAAGAGCATGCTGTTGATGGCTTGAATGTGGTCACTGGCTTTTTTGTTTAGTTTTACAGTTTTCCGGGGATCCAAACTGAAAAATAACAAGAAAATGTTAGTCAAACAAGAAGACAAAACCAATTATGTTTACAATGTTTTATTACAAAGTCCTATAGCTTGACACATTTAATTTAATATTCTTTAACTAGGGAAAAGGAAAGATGTGCATGACAATATTATGCATGGAAAGTGGTTTTGCATTACTTTCAAATAATTACTACTGAGAGGAGAAAGGAGAAAGGAGAGAAGACAGTCCAGGCTTTTTACATTATTTTTTTGTTAATGTAGTGCTTCTAAACTAGAAAGAGAAAACAAGAGAAAGAAAACAGAAAATTTCTTTGGCTTTCAAGTGAAATATTCAGTAAGAAAACCTGAGACACTGTGTGCTGTGTCACAGTAGCTATTATACAGATAAGCTTACCACATCAAACTCTGTGTCAAGGTGGAGAGATTACCTTGACTACTGATGTGGGGGATAACCATCACCGGGGTGACAGAAGCAAAGAGAGAAAGAGCGCAACTGCAAGGATAATAAGCTAGGTGCATGAGGAATTTCATCTTTCTATGCATAGGAAAAGAGTTTGCACTTTCTCTCCCAGGGCATTTCCGTCTCTTGTCCAGAGGAGCAAGCCCGCATTCCCTCGGTGTCTCTGCAGTATGTCTTAAGGAAAGCATTATGATAACGCAGTACGGGAAGCAGCCCAGTGTGTGGAAAGAGTCTCAGAGTCAACACACATCAGGCCGCTCTGAACGGGGCAACTGCTCACTGGTCCAGTGGATCTCCCCAGCTTCTCGCCATTATCTTTGGAAACAGCGCAGCTGCAAAGATCAGTATCATCATCTGTTGTGTTACAGGAGACTGGTAGTTCTCATCTTCCACTTGGTCTCTATTGCATTTTCGTGGTGGAAATTTAACAGCAATTACAGAATTTTCAAATTTATTTGTGTGGTAGATGAATGGAGAACGAGACAGCAGGGGAAAGCAACAGGGAAAGCAGGTGATGGCAGTGGCATATTACCTGGGTATCAGTACAGCCAGGAACACTGCTCTTATCCACCCGGCTTTCCCCTATAAGATTTCTCACCACTGGTAGTCACTGGCAACAACTGGTGGAAAGCTAGGGTAGACAAAGCATCACCTTGCAGTGTTTTCTCAGTAGGTCTTAAAACTAGGTCTTCAGAACACCACCACCTAGCCTGTGCTAGCACCTGGCACTACAGCAGAGAGAGTACTGGTAGGAATTTTAAACTAAAAAAAAAAGGTTAAAATAAGACATCCAAGAGGAACAGGTCAAATTTCGCCTGCTTTCCAGTAGCAAAATTCCCATTGAAAACTGATAATTGCACCTCAGTAAAGGTCATATAGCTTGGGGCAGAGAATAATAAAGATGCAGAGACACATAGACACAGATGTATAGGTGGAAAGCTAGTACGCACATCTACTTTTCCGAGAAGAATGACAGGTTGTACGGGAGAAGAAAAACATTTCTGTGATGTAGATTTACATTTCTGTCCTGCTAATAAATGGGCCAACGAAACAGCTGATGGCTCCCCTATTGCAGATGTGGGACTTATTTACTTTCTAATTCTTTCCCTTTTAGCCCTGGCTGGACAAGAATGAAAATCCCTGGCATTAGGTATTAGAAGAGATGGAGAAAGCACAGGAACCAATTTACAGGGTCTCACTTGACTAGTTTTCTTCATTTGACACCTATTAGCTCTGATAATGTATCCTCACCATTTATCAGCTAGGGAGAGAAGAGGCGATGCCTGATTTTTCACGTGCATAGGAGGATATATGTACACCACAGCAATCTCATTGGAAAAAGAAGGTCAGCACCTTGAAGTCTCCTTCAGGACTTACAAGGCACATAGGCGCTGACCCTGAGCACTGAGACAGCTGTCAGCAGGCACAGAAGGTTTTGAAGGGATGTCTGAAATAAATATTTGAGTTAGTGGTACCTTCAGCATAAACTCTATGGAACAAATCGATCCCTGCTGTAATCCCATTAGAAGCAGAGGGACGAAAGGGACTGTAGAGGCAGCTGATATTATTAGAGGTGAAATTCTTCCAAGTAGTGAGATTCCCAGCACAAAACCACAGTCACAGCAATCTAATAGCTGCTGTGGTCATATCGGCAGCTGCTTCTGGAGAGCTCATGTTCTGCGTGTTCCTAGCTGCTCCTGAGAAGAAACAGGCTCTGGGCTGAACAGCCCCTGGGCCTTCATCTCTTGTGCCTTGCACTATGAAAACCAAATTGTTTCCTCTGATGGCCCTATGCAGATATCGGAACTTCATCAGTATGGAGCTTGTGTAATGTTTCCGCATGGTCTGCCGGTCACTAGTCAAGCTTGACAGCTCCTCACTGCTGGATCATTACACAGAAGTGTAAAAAAAATACAAGGTGTTGGTTGAAGTCCATGAGATTTGATGCCAATGCATGATCACTAATGTATTTTAAAAGTGTAGTCAGTAAATCGCAGTAAGTTGGTTTCCATAGCAATGATGTCGACAGCGATGTCATTGAAATTTGAGATTTTGTCACACAAAAATAACGATGTCCGTAATGAGTCAGAACAAAAGTCCAGCCAGCCCAGTATCTTCTCTCCGACAGTGGCCTAGATAGATGCCTAGGGCAGAATATAAGAGCAGGGCAATTGCAATGTCATGTATGCCAGAGATACAGTAGCAGAATCCAGGGGTTTGCCGCTCAGAAACTTTCTGAGTTAGAGATGGCGTCTTTGTTTTCAATGGTCCTTGATAGATTTTTCTTCCATGAGTTTATTCTATTGCTTTCTAAGCCTATTTAATTTTCTGCACCAGCTGTTTCTCTGTCTGCCACTTCCCTGCACTTCAAAAAACTTTACCAATATATACATATCAGGAAAGAGATAGGTAAGCCAAAACTCAAGGTGAGAGGTCCGTTCCAAGACTCCTAAGACCAAATTTAAGCTTTTTCTTTTGCTAGCAGTTAAAAGCTGGTTATAACGGACTTGCCAGAAATTCTTCTCTTTGGTTACTAATTGAACTATGAGCAATCAGACCTGAGCTAGAGCAGCCCAAAGACTCCCCAAAAGCTAAGCTAACTCATGGGGATACTCTGCATTTGGATTATTCCCAGCAGCTTTAAGCCCCTTTTGGAGAAACAAATAAGGCTTCATGTTGAACTGGACCCTGGCAATGCACAAATCTTTTCCCTTAAGACGGATATCTACCTGATCCAAGCAGGGGGCCGCAAAAGATTTACACCTTC
>NW_009218995.1:16897-20441 GCF_000690835.1 Fulmarus glacialis
GCTAGCCCTTACACCTGAATCAAGTTGAAATGAGGTTATAGCACAGAACCTGGGCCCTGCATCTAATTCAGTGTTTGCTTTCCATCACTCACTAGTCCTGTTTCATTAAGACCCTGCATATGTTCCCGTCTATTTAGAGAAAGAATTGGTTTTCAACAGGGGAAGTCCTGAAGAACCATATGGAGCTTATAAGGTGGGACAAAATATCACAGAAAGATCATAAATTTAAATGCTTTTTAATGTGGTAACTGAAAAAAAGAGAAAAGAAAAAAAAAAACCACAAACAAACAAAAATAACCAACCTAATTTACTCTTCTGCCCAGTGCAGAAATATTTCTCTTTAAGGGACAGTGTCCCAGCAGCTTGTGAGTCTGGCCCTCACTCTGCTGGAGTGGCAGCTGATCTGTGTAGGGGGATGTTGCTTCACCAGATCCTCACTAAAAAGCATACTCTAAAACTGCCGCATGTTTCCCCAGCAAAGCTGATTTGGGAATGTGTTCACTGAGAATAATTCAATGTGTTCTTCCCGTGCTTTGTTCATGGCTGTTTCAAAGCAAGCACATAATATCTGTGAATGTCTCTACTAATAGTGACTATTCAGCAAAGGGTCCATAAAACAAACCACAGCCCAAGAGCTATGCCCTGTAAGAATTCACTGCAGTGGATTTTACCATCTAAATTTCCTGGAGTGTTACCTGTTTCTGAGCGAGTGGCTGAAACTTTTTTAATGAGTGAATGAATAATAAGCAACAAATATCAAGTCATGAAAACAAATGTCAGGTATTCTTATTCACCTACACTCTTCCTCTCTCATCTACCAGTTTGGTCTGCATACAAGGAGCCATTTCCTAAAATACTCTTGTGAACAGTCCTGGGCTGATGCATATACATGAAGAATTTCAGTCTCAGAGGAGAATATTCCAGTAAAATATTGGTGTGACCGCAGTATGTTAAAACAGAAGCTCTTTTGCTACTCCAGTATTATGGTTTGAGAGGGGATCATAGGAATAGATGGCTGGACAGAACTTTAATTTCTGAGCATCTGGATAGCTAATGTTAGGAAGCCAAGCCCACATAGGTTTGCTCCATTGTTACCCTTTGTTACAGTTAACTCTTGAGGTGTGAGTGTCAAAATTCCTCTGATGTCAGATAAACCATCCTTCCCGGGCCTCAGCATCCAGGCTATGTGCCTTCCCTGGCTATTGGAAGGTTACTGAGAAAAAGGGGCAGACTTTGCAAGATTAGCCACAGTATCACTGCTTTAATGTGCTCCTCTCCCTCATGAGAGAGAAGAGGTAATTGTGATTATTCATGAGAACGAAAGAATTATTCAAAAGTTACTGCACTAGCCTAGGTCTTCAGCTATCTGTGTTTTCATTGTGACTACCTGCAATTCACGGAGCTTCCTGATAGACCAAGCTTCTATTTTCAGTAGCACTGGGTGAATAAGTATGTTTCGACTGTGGTGTGCTCAGCTGATGTAGTAACAAGGCTAGAGAAATACCCACTCTAAAGAGAGTCAAAGCCTTCTCCCTCTTTGCCTCAGCACAATCATTCCTTCCATGTTACTGCCAAGACTGCTGTGATGATTTAGGCTGCATTGCCTATAAGAGATAATGTTTGGGGGGCTCTTTTTTATTTATAACCCTGATTTTTATAACTTTGTCCTTTCAAAGATTCTCAGATTTACTTCAGGTTTCGGAGAGCTTGACTTGCAGCTACACTCTCATGGGACAAAGGTCATCAGATGATTAATTTCTCCTGGCAATGTCTGTAGGCATCCCAAAAATACAAAGCATTCTGCAAGCAAATCAGCTGTTGTTTTCGTTCCATTCAAAGACAAAAAATTGAATCAAATTTTAAAAAAACAACAAAACAAAACACAGAAACATGCATGCCACATCATGGAGTTCAAGCATGGAAGTCCTCTGATTAGGAGAAGTAGAAACTGTTCAATGCTTTGGTCTCAGTCTCCTTGTGAGTAATCAGTAATGAAACAATTCTGCTTCTATGATGCACAGAAGGACACATTAAGGTCTAGTGCAAAAGGCTTTGAATTTTTTATTCTTTTTTTTTTTCCTATTGGATAGGAAATTACCACTTACAGTGACTTAGCCAATTGGAAATGGTGTATGACTTTAAATATATATTTCCTGTTATGTCTTTTTCAGTCCTCAAATTCCTGTAAAACTCTTCAGTGCAGGGAGCTGCTAAAACTGAGCTGTGCAAAAAGTACTGAATGTCTTACCTTTGGGTAGCTGGTTTTGCCTTGACAGACTGAAATTAAGGGCTAGGTGTACATCTACATTATTCATTCATGCTGAGAGTTAGTTGCACCATCCTAATATCATCCTGAGATACTTTGGAGCCCTAGAAGAGGAGAAACTGAGGATTTTTAGTTGAGGTTAATAATACTTTGGAAGGTTAAAGTATATGGGGAGTATTAGGAGAGCAGTGAAAGTTACAGGTCTGGGGTGAGGTTTGTAATCAAAGTGAGTACAACAGGAGCATCTGTGAGTACTGAGAGTTAGTGCAGCGTTGAGCTGGGATGGAGCCAGTTCTGAAACACAAGAGAAATAATGGCTGCAAATTAGAACTTAGTTTTATCGGTAGAAGACTGCAAATAATTCTTCACACTGCAGCTATTGCTAGAGACTTTTTTTTTTTTTTCCAAAGAGTTGCCAGGAACTCAGGAAAAGTATTTTCAATTCCTACTTCCATTTGGGCAAGCCACTTACAGCCTGGTATTCAAGATCTGGTGTTCAGATGCCTGCAGATGCAAATAGGTATCCCATTGTACATCCTGTCTATCTGAATCGTAAATACCTCAGGGTGGGAATTATGCCTTGTCATACGTTTTTATACTACCTGGCAAAAGCTTTCTAATTTTGATTGAAATCTCCAGGCATTATTGTAATGAAAATAACTGTAATTATCTTCAGTGGGACAAAAGCCAAGTGTCAAATTGAAATTGAAATGCTAAAATGGACGTAGTGGCAGACAGATACCTACAGTGCAGTAGAAGCCCCTTGTATCACAGACACTCTTAAAACATGAAACTTTCAGTTAGCATTTTTCTGAGTTACCCAAATAAATATTTCTACAAGAGTTAATACATCCTTGCATCAGGTTTTATGTAATTTCTAAATTGACCAGCCATAATCCATGTACATCCAGTAGTACTTTCTTCTGGCAGGTTTCTATACCCCTACTTTACAAACACCCACCCACCCCAAAAAAGCTGGCTCTCTAAAGGTAGATCTCAGGAACAGAAGAGATCAGTGAAAGGCATAGACTTGTGAAGTGGAATAAAAACACAAGGCACTGTCCTGGTTTCGGCTGGGATATGGGTAAATTTCTTCCTAGAGCTGTGTTTTGGATTTAGTATGAGGAGAATGTTGATAACACACGGATGTTTTCAGTTGTTGCTAAGTGCCCTCCTAGTCCAAGGACAGCTCCCATGCCTACTGACTGAGCTAGGTACACAAGATGGGAGGGAACATAATCAGGACAGCCAGCCCAGCTGGCCAATGGGGTATTCCAT
>NW_009218995.1:20663-28074 GCF_000690835.1 Fulmarus glacialis
GGGGGGGGGGGGGGGGGGGGGGAGGGTGCGAGCGGCTGCATGATATTTGGCTGCCTGCCAGGTTAAACCACAGCAAGCACTAAACTCCTGGAACTAAAAGTTCTGCCTTCAGTTTAGGCTCTTTTCACCACCGAGGCCTCAGAGCTACTAACAACAATCCTGCTTATTGCTAAAAATGTTACTCAAAGTGTTAAAAAGTTTAAGTTTCTGTAGTTAGTCAAAGTTGTGTTGGAAGCTAACACAATGAACTACAAGACAATGCAGCTGTGCATTGGTTCCACACCAGTGTCATCCTCAGTGCCTTCCGGAAGGATTACAATACTAGGAATAAAGTAGAGAGGGGAGAAAGGAAAAGGGAGTCCTCTCCTCGTGTCATTGGGTGGACATATGAGAGAAAATTCTTTTTCAGGAATAGGAAGAACAAAAAAAAAAAAATTTAGATGATCAGTCAAAATAAATTAAGAGCAGAGTTTTAGCAAATCTGCCCTTCTGTGCAAAGGTTAGTTCTGCTTCTAGAAGAAATGATGCCAAGCAAGTCACCAGGACTGATCTGATGCTCACAGAAAGTTTCTGAGCCGTATCAAGAAATTTTCCAGGAATTTTTCTCGCTTGTATTTACATTACCTGTTTGTGTCACAACTCTTTACTCTGTCTCCACCATCTTTGATCACTTTTGTAGATTCCTGTCCTCATCTTCCCATCCTTTCTCCTGATCTTTTGAGGAGAAATAGGGCTTATTAAAGGTGATGTTTCAATAAGGCACACTGAATATTTGCTCAGTCAGACACAACCTGTTACCAAAATCACATTTGTTTCTTTTCACCATGTTTTGTTTCCATTCCCATTCTTCCTAAAGGTTCTGGTTTTGTGTTGTAAAAACCAGTGACTTTACCACAGTTTTTAATACGCAATGCCTTCTCAAGAAGCCTAAGTTACTTATTACAGTCAATATAACACCCAGGTTCTGTTATCAGGCATTAGAAATTACTTAAACGGTTATAATTATAAAATAGAAACGTTTTTTAAACCAGAGTATATAGCAATCCTCACTGGGTTACCTTTGGAGCTTTGGAGGATTGTTGGAGCACTTTAAAAGATATTTAAGCATTAACATCCCTAGCTAAATGGCATGAGAGATGATAAAAACTTAGGAGAAAGGCTTTGGGATGGGAGTTTTGAAAAGCTTGTTGGTTTGAGTCCAGTAATAACTGGGATAAAAGCACTAAATTTAGTTTGTGCAAGTCTGTGACTGGCTGGTAACAACAGGGATTTACTAGAATGAGGACAAACAAGACACGCTAGCCTGAAGAGCTGGGAGGATGTAATGTTGAGAATGAGGATGTAATAAGGCACGTGGATTTTCTGAGTGACTTATATACAAGACCTTAATTGTATTGTAGTTCTGCCTGAGTAACATAGACAATAGACTGCATTATTGCTTTTAATAGAGACTGTGTTTAATTGTATTAAACACAATTATATTCTAGTTCTGCCTGAGCAATGCAGACAATGGAATACATTATTACATTTAACAGAAAATGTATTTAATTTTCTAGTAAGTAATCTCATTGAAATTGAAATGGTCTACTAAAATATATTCCAAAAACAAATTACCTTTGGCTCTAATATTTTTGCAAAATAGAGCTGTCCATATTCAATTAAGTTAATTTCCTTTTAAGCCGAACTGCGAGAAAAAGTGATTTGCTTTTAATTTTATGTGGAATTGTTTCACATTTGATCTAAACATTACCCGTGTTTTATGCCCTAGTTACGTGCTTTCTGAATAATAAGAAAAACAGAAGCATCCATGTACATACGTAGATATATTTACACAAAGGCTTTATCATCCAGTTCAGTGAGTGGGACAAAGAGACCTGTACGACTGGTTTCCTTCCCAGGGTAAGAAGGCAACAGAAAAGAATAAAGTGCACCCCAGGTGTCATACGGAGTCTGAACATGGCCAGAAATCCGGAGAGTCCAGAGTCCTGGAGGGTCCAGAAGTCCTGTAGGTTAGACAGTACCTGCTGAGCGCCATATATATTTAAAATACATCATTAAACAAATAGATTGATAGGTTGATTTAAAGAGAGGTCATTTACAAGCAACAACTGTTCGTGTGCACAGAGGCAACTGTGCTCACTGCTGTCTAGTCTGGTCACGCTGCCCACATGAATTAAGATGCGAACTTGTGACTAGAACAGAGCACGTCTCAACCTGTTGGGCCACACCGTCACCCTGCCGGTGCAAGGTGGACAGCCCAGTATTAAAGTAACTCGGGCAAAGACTAGCTTGAAGGTAACATGACCATGACTGGTTTTCCACTTCTGATCTCAGCAGGAGCTCTGCTGAGTCCTTTCTTTTTTTTTCACTCTCTTTCTACCCAAGCCACTTCTCCTCCCACTGCTTCGTATTCTTCTTAGAAAGAGAAAGAAAAGGTGGAGGGAATGCCTGTTCATTAAAAAGTAACAACAAAAGCTGAAATCCAAAAACATAAATTCCAATAAAAATTTCAGTAAAAAAACAATGCATTTTCTTTCAGTAGCTCTCACAGGGGCACTTTGAGAATTAATGCAGCACAGCATGTTCATTATGCTTGGATCAAAGAAACTGGAGAAGGAAAGACAATGGTTTATAATTATTTTATGTATAGTTTGGTAGGATCAAGGACTTTCTGATGTGGATCAGGACCTCATTGTGCTGGACATTGTAAGCACAGAATAAAAAGATGATCTGTGCCTTGTGGAATTTATTACCACTGTCAAATTTTGGCAATAGCAAAATGAATCTAGTTTGGAAAAGCAGCTTTTGCTAACCTATGTGCTACATCCTTATTTTCTTAGGAGCTAATGATAACTATCCATTGTGAATCATTACAGCTATTTTTCTTTTTTCCTATTGTCAAAGTAAGCCTCCTGAGTTGGTGGTTTTTTTATGGGCAGCAAACCTTAGTAGTGAGATTTGTTGAGGGCCAGAAAAGTGGGGCATTCCCACTTATAATTCTCATCTTGCTTCTGCTTGCATTGCAATTCTCAGGACTTCACGTGCTGTCAGATTTATTGTTGGGAAACTGATTCAAACTTGATCTTAATAAAAACCTATTCTAATTATATATAAAAAAATAAATCCTAAAACGCTCAGCTTGCTTCTTCCTGCCAGGCAAATTCCAACAAACAACCCATGAAGCAGAAAATTACTTTGGATGGCATCGCATGTTCATAACCTAGCTTTTATATCTGTCTTAAACCTTTGAAAAAAATGGTCATGTGTAGCATCCTTGACTTCAAGACCTAAGGAAATTTCTTTTTGTCATGAGATAAAATCAGGCTGAGATTTTTGGCTTCTCTGAAATCAGAAGAAATTTTGCAACTGACTCTGGAAGGAATGGGGGAAGAGAGTAGGGTCAGTAGCATTTCTCCTCTGCTGGCCAGCTGTGTAAATCCAGTGTCAAAGGGAGAGGAATAATTTTCCCAGTAGGTAGGAAATAACACAGAGAAGAAAACTGCCATGTCAAATTTAAGTAGCCACTGCAGTCTTAGTAACAGGGCCATGAAAGAACACAGTACAGTTAGTAACACTGGCGCACTTAGAAAGTCCAGGGATACCAGACAACATTTGTCTCACTTTATGGTAAATGAGTGCCATCTACTCGACAGCAGCAGGGAAGCAAAGTCTGAGGCAAGAACTCAAATTCTGAAACAGCCTTCACTCGTGCTCTTCTCACATACGCCCACCACCATGGTGGCACCCTGCAATGGAGAACCACGGATGTACAATTCAGCAATTACCTTTCATGATGGATAGGCTCTTGGGGCTCCATTCTCCATGTAACGCTGGAGCCTGGGCTGCGACAGTGAAAACTCCATTAGTGTGACCCTGAAGGCCTGGATCTTCTCTGCTTGCCCAGGAGGGTTTGAAATGGTGAGCTTCACTCTGTTGCTAATCTCTCACCTCAGCAGAGATGAGACGCTCAGCAGAGACAAGATGCATATCCAGTCTATCCTTCCCCAGTCCTCACTCCCCACTGTACACTGGTCTGTATCTCCAGCTCCTTCATTCCTTCCAGCTGCCTGACTATAAATGTCTCAAAAAGGAGATAAACACTGCAGTTTGGTCCAAGACCCTTTGAGGGGAAGCTACAGAGCAGAAGACAGCTGCTGGCAGTCCCAGGTTACGGGAGATAGCAAACCAAATATCAGAGACTGGCCTACAGTACCTGAACAGGTTACAGCAGCATGGAAAGAGTCCTGAAGTCAGTGGTACGTTGGAGAAATCCCAGATCTTGCTGTCACACACTTGCACTTGCAGTGAGGCTCTGAACCTGATGACAGGTGCAACTCATGCCTCCCAGCACCACAACTTCCAACCTGGCAGAAGAATCAGCCTGTTTTTAAATGAAAGCTAAAGCATTCCCCAAAGCTTTACAGCAAAACAGAGATTCTGAAGCAAATCTAACCTCCACCAAACTGAGAAACACATTTGGGGATGATATGGCTCCAGGATAGTTTCAGAGCTACAGAACTGTTGTGGTTTAACCCCAGCCAGCAACTGAGCCCCACCCAGCCGCTCGCTCACTCCCCCCTGGTGGGATGGGGGAGAGAATCGGAAGGGTAAAAGTGAGAAAACTCGTGGGTTGAGATAAAGACAGTTTAATAGGAAAGCAAAAGCCGCACACAAGCAAAGCCAAACAAGGAATTCATTCACCACTTCCCATCGGCAGGCAGGTGTTCAGCCATCTCCAGGAAAGCAGGGCTCCATCACGTGTAACGGTGACTTAGGAAGACAAACGCCATCACTCCGAATGTCCCCCTTTCCTTCTTCTTCCCCCAGCTTTATATGCTGAGCATGATGTCATATGGTATGGAATACCTCATTGGTCAGTTGGGGTCAGCTGTCCCAGCCGTGTCCCCTCCCAGCTTCTCATGCAACTGGCAGAGCATGGGAAGCTGAAAAGTCCTTGACCAGTGTAAGCACTACTTAGCAACAACTAAACCATCAGTGTGTTATCAACATTATTCTCATCCTAAATCCAAAACACAGCACTATACCAGCTACTAGGAAGAAAATTAACTCTATCCCAACCAAAACCAAGACAATAACCCTCATCACATCCAAAAGTACAGAAGAAAAAAGAGCAGAACAACCCATGATACCATGGGAGTAAAAAGGAATCCAGTAGAGGCATATGATTCCTGAGTGTCCCATGATATTTCAGTTTCTCTCTTGCTTTGGCAGCACTGTTATCAATAAGAGAATATTCTAGGATTTCTCTCTACAAACTGCAGTGTGCAGTAAAGGTTTTGAAAGAGTTTCTTGTAACAGAAATAGTTTGCCCTGTTGTCCTTGGCTGTAATTTTCCCCTCTCTATACACTTTCTGCTAGTGCAGCATTTTAGTGCTGCAGTTATATTAACATAGTTTGTGAAGTGCTTCAGGACCATTCAGCTTGAGAAGAGCTATATTAATGTAAAATATTCTTCAATGAGTAAGTTAAACAGTAAACACTATATTGATTCTATGCCTCACAAGGTCTTGCAAGAATTAATTCAGATAGGCTTGGATGTAAGCCTTTGTTGCATGGACTGAAAACTGGCTGAAGGCTTGTAAACAAATTGCAAAGATTAATGGCACTGCAACTTGCTAGGAACCTTCTCAAACGCAATTTTCTGGGTGCCTTGAAACATTAAGTACTTATGCCTACAACACTCTGGAAGTGGGGAGTTACTGTGGGAGGTCTTCCCAGTTTTGCAGATGAGAAACAAAGAAGCCCGGAGAATCTTTGTAATGCATCAGCCAGGATTTTGGTAAGAATTCAAATCCAATCTAGTTGCAAGGCCATCCTTTCAGACAAATCTTCCCCACATATCTTTGGAGGTACTGATACTAAATCTGTTGCTATCAGTTCTATATCTGCTTTGAATTCACATATTTCTCAAGGTATAATAAAAGTTAAACCAAAAATTAGTGGTAGTTTCTCTGCGTAACACTTCTGTCACTTTCTCTGTTCTTTTTAGTCATACAATATTTAATATTATGACATAAAGTACACCTTATAAAGCTTGTTTTCCATATTGACATTTTAAAATATTTAGAGGAACAACAGAATAGCAGCAGTTGACAGTAACCTCTCTCTGACACTGACCAGAAGAAGATGCTTATGAAAGAATATGAAAAGGAGGCAAGTGTATACCTTCCCATGCTATATAGACCAAAGATGAACTCAGTGATTAAATCCACATTTTAGATTAATAGCTCGTGGTGTGCCTACCTCTATCAGTTTTTCAAGCCACTTTTTAAACGCTGTAATGATTTTGGTCTCTTCATTCTATAACAGTGAATTCAACAGTTTAATTACACATTGAGAAATAATTGCTTTCTTTTATTTCAAGCTTGTTAGGCTATTTCACTTAATGTCTGTTCCTTGTGTTATAAAAATCAGGGCATAATCACGCCCTATTCACCTTCTTCAAGTCATTTGTGATCTTATGGTTTTCACATATTCTCCCAGTCTCTCTTTTTATGAGACTATGTTCTTTTACGACCAACAGACTTTTGGACAAGAGCATCATCAAAAGCTTTTCGGAAATCAAAATGCGCTATATCAAGAGGATGACACATGCCCAAAGATCTCAGCTGGATTTGCGATGCATAGATTACTGGTTTTTTAAAGAAAAGCTTTACTGACCCTTCCTGCGAATGTCATATTCATCCACGCCTATTATTTTTATTCTTTATCACAGCTTCAGTCAACTTGTTTGATAGGAAAATCAGACCTGTTTGTTTGTAGATTTCCCAGCCTGCTTATTCCCCACCCGCACGCACCCCATGGGGTCCTTTTAAAAACAGGAGTTAGGCTTGCCACCTGCTCTTTCTCTGGTATAAAGACTAATTTATTCCATAGTTCACCCAGAGCAGTTACTAGTTCAGCAGCAACTTTGAGAATTCTCGCGTTAATACCATCTGTTTCTTACGGTGTTTGTTATTATACATTTTATTGATCTGTTCTAAAGCCTGTTCTGCTGACATTTCACTTTGAGACAGTTCTTCAGACTCGTCCCCTGTAAGTAAAGGCTTCAGTGCAGCAACTCTCTAAGCTCCCGTGTGGTTAACACTAACGTAAGCAGTTCTTTTAGCCTTTCTGCTGTGGCCACATCATCCTCCAGTGCTTCTTCCATAGCTCAGCCCTCTGTCAGCCCTACAGACTTGGGAAGGGTGCTTAGTTTTCATGTGTTTTAGAGAGACTTTATTAACAATTTCCATGTCTTTATCAGCTTGCTTCTCAGAATTAGTTTTGACGTAGCTTATTATGTTTTCACGTTTCACATGTCAGAATTTTTATGCGTTTTCTGTTTAGCACCTTTGGATGCAACTTCTGGTTTATGAAGGATGTCGTTTTACTTGTAATTGCCTCTTTC
>NW_009218995.1:28105-68259 GCF_000690835.1 Fulmarus glacialis
AATCACGGTCCTTCTCTTTGGTCATTTAAACTATTTTTTGATAGGGATAAACATTTATTTTGAGGCTGCAATATGGTGTCTTTAAATACTCTTGAAGGCATTTTACCCTCTTGATTACTCTCCTTCATCCTTTAAAATAATTTCCTGGTTACCACACAGTTCCCATTTTGAAGTTAAATTTTACTGTAGTGATTTTTTTCACTTCTATAAGGTTGCTGAATTTGAATACATGTGGTTACTGTTCTTCCTTTTGTAGATAGTTGCTTCAAGGGACACTTATCAGTGATTTCTAAGAATGTAATTTTTGCCTAGTGCCTTACCTTGACACTTAGCTAACATTCATGGGGAAAGGGGGGTCTCATTACAGCTTCGTTTTCAGCCCTTGCAGGCTCTCTTATCACTCACAGTATTGCGCAGTCATCATTCCCCTCCTGATCATGTAGTCAAGACTTCACATAATGTTCTCCCCATTTAAAAATGAAATTTTAATGTGAAGAATTTCTGTAATGCAAATTTAGAGATTTTTTTTTTAAAAGTTAATTTATATTAATCATGTGCACCAGTCATACAGACTTTTTGTCCCTATGCTTTCCTCAGCATAAAGCACCAGACTCTAATTTGCTCCTTGATTTTCTAGTGTGCCACTAATTATTACCCTTCCACCAAGTAGCTGAAATGAACGTTATGCCAACTGTCTCATTCATAGCTGCAGTTTTTCCACAAAACCCCACTGTTACTTCTCCCAGTGCTGCTGTTACCTACATGAACATTCACCAACAGCTCCACAACAGTAGTCTCTAGGAAATTGTCCAGATGGCTCATGAAATTTGCCACTTCTGCACCTGGCAGAGAAGTCATCATACATAATGTACTTATGTGGGTTTTTTTATAAAACATGTAGTTTTTAAAATACATAAATTAGGAAATAAAGCCCTTTTTTTTTTGGCTAGATCCTCTTGTTACAGAAAGTATTTATATGTTGTTTCCCAAGAGACATGGAACAGAGAGAGTACAGACTCAAGAACTCTTGCATGAACATTTGCAAAGCTACTTAATTATCTTCATACAGGTATTTCTTCAAAGCTATTGTTTGCCAATATGTTCATAACTGTTGATAATCATTAGGCTGTTAATGTGTGATCACCTTATACCAAGTTAGCGTGCCAGTGGTTTCTTTGCATTTGACCCTATTTATGTTGTCCAGTCTCTTGCCTTTGACTTGGTAGTCACATTGCAGGTCTTTGGGACAGAGCAGGAAGGCTTTCTTTTTATTCTGTATTTCCTGAGTTGCTATTAAAGTACGGTAATAGTCTACAGTTACCAATTCTATATAGGCTACACATTCATCCTGCCTGTGCCGGGTGGACAGCCCCTCTTTATAACACAATCAGCGCATATCTGATCAGGTAGTTGAGTAGGCAGGGAGTCCCCGACACATGATTTTACAGATACACACATACAGATTCCCCTAGTAGGAATGAACTTAGAGTTAGTGTGTGACAAATGCACGTAACGTCATCCATACACAGAAGGACTGAACTTGCATGATGCAATGCCAAGGCTCCAGTAGGGACAGCTTTAAAAGTTTAGTTAGTGCAATACAGTCAGAGAGACTGTAATCAATAAACAATTTACATTTTCATCTGGTATGCAGCCTTAGTATAATAAATTCAAACACTTTCCAAATCTAAGATAGAACATTTACATAGAACTTTATATACAGTCAATGTTCTGATTATTATTATGGGGTTTAGTGTTTTTATGTACAGTATCGGAGTCTTTTTTATGTAGCTGAATGAATAATTTAACGAGTGACTTAGAACTGACCCCAGGAAGAATCTCAGTTGTTGCATTGGCATTGAGTGGGGATCTTCTGAGTGGGGTGGTCACAACCAGAAGCAAATGCTGTCATAAACAGTGATTTTACAGAGCTTATAGAAGCATGCAAACCATTCAGTCAGGCCTGTAGCATTAGTCAAACCTCTTTCACCAGCAGGAACAAATACACCTGCTCTCATGCACTTGAAGATTGCAAGAAGGAGTTCCAGTCTAAGATCCTTTAAACTTCCATTTCTTCTGATTTCTTGCATTTAGCTCTCTGCAGCCTTGGCTTGCGTATTCCTTATTTCATCATTCTCTGTTCCTGCGGTCCTTGCACACACATAGCATCTGAGCAACCCCCTTGCTTCCTTTGTGCTACTTTTTGTTTCACAGAAGATATGAATTCCCTTTTCCTTTGATTCACTCGCTGTGAGAAAGAGGAATTCCCAGAGCTGACTACAGCCTTGCTCCACCCAATGGCATACAGCACCCACACAGAGGATTAAGGAGGGTGACTAATGTCTGGATATATTTATTGTTTTAGAGAAACCTATTAATTCTATTGAAAAGGTATTGGAAAAGAGGTTGGAAACTCAGTTTTAGAGAAAGATGGCTCATACCGTGCCAGTAAGAAAATGACTCCGGGGTGATCCAGCATGCTCTGGAAATCATTTCTTATGTCAGAAGAGACTGCACGTTCAGGCAATGTTAAAGCCCTTCTCTCCATTTCTGCTAGTTTATCTTTTGGAGTCCACGCAGTGAGTATGTAAGTACATGCAGATGAAGTCATTAAAGGTGTTTCTGGATCTCCGTTGTACAATTTAAAGGTGCAACTAACTGTAGAATTTACAAACAAAAACAGGCCAGGGAACAATAATGGAGAGAATAATATTGCAAACATATAGAGTCTGGGTCATTCCCTCATTCATCTTCAGCTTGATGGAAGAAGGTCTGCAGTAAGTGAAGGATGGGCCTGCTGTAATGAAGTTGTTGGCAGTAACGAAAGTCTTTTGTGCATGGCCTACCACACTAAATTACTACTGACTACCTAAGACGGAGCTCTCATCAATCCAAACACACCTGCTGGGCAGGGCGATGTGGACCGTGGGGTAAGGTATCATTAGCCTCTCAGGGACGCCTCTGCTGGTTCTTCATCATCTTGCATCCCTCCTCTACATGAGTTATCATTGATCAAGTCCTGTTATTTCTTCAGGTACAGAGCCATGGTACATACAGTAACACCATTACTCTTCCTTGCAATTCGCACCCACCTCTGAATTATATCTTGCCCTTCCAAATGAGTTATCGTCCAACATCTAAGCATCTAAGCTCTTCCTTTTTTCCACTTGTGCCCTGAATATCAATGCTGGAAAATAAAAAGGAATGCTCCACTTAAATCTGTGCTTCCTAGACTTAAGCCATTCACGATATCTTCTCTAAAGCAGGTGACTAATTAGCTGAAAGCTTCTAATTAGCTTTCCTTTGTTGAGGTTGATGTACAAATTTTTGTAGAGCAGGCCCTGAACAAGAAACAAATCCAAATGTTACCTGTCTGAATGCAAGGGCAATCCTCCATGTCAAAAAGTAAGGTTGGTCACGTGTGTAGCAGAAAATTAAATTTCAACAACATATCCCTTGGCTATAAATGTCAGGAAAAATCAGTAACAGAGAGAAGCATTTTTTCAAAATTAATTCTCTGGAATTAATTTTTCTGTACAGGGAGAAGGATGGTATGTTGTTTACATAATCAGCACTCTCTAATTATATTCTTTCTGATGAACTCGTCACACCTTGACATTTATTTTACATCACTTCCACTGTATCAGTCCCAAAATTAAACCAACACCGAAATGTTTACCCCTGAATCTGTCTCTTCTGGATTTGCGTAGTCCCAGGGACTGTTTCTTCTGTAAATCAGCTGCACAGCATCATGAGAGGATTCACATTTCTAGTGAAATGAGCTCTTTGCTAAGTAAACTTATGTTCACTGTTGTTGGAACATCAGCTATCATTTTAGCTCTGTATATAAAGACTGGCCGCTTAGTATCACCTTCAAATTATCTCTCCTGCAACCTGTGCTCCCATCTTCAGCCTCGGTACAGACCCTACATCCTACCTATGAGCCATCCGAGGTTCTGGGTTAAAACAATAGCAAATGGATGCTATGTCTGTGTGATCCCTGTTTATTACTTATATATATTTTCCACAGCTTTCTATGCATTTGTTCAGAGCTGCATTCAATGGATGATCCCCATTTGTCAAAACTTAGGCACTTCAGTCTAAGTTTTGTAGCGAAGTTGCACTTTCTGGTTCTGATGAAGACCTGAAGTGAACATGCCAAAAGACATCCTGAAAAGCTGCCTTTTAACAGGTGTCAGAGCTGATCAGAACAGCAGTGAGGTAATTTTGGTTGCTCATCTTAAAACTGGTCATAAGTCATTGACTTTCTAAGATATTGGGCAGAGCATGGAGTACCCAGATCTATTCTGAAGAAAAATTGCATCTTATTTCTGTATCTGTGATATATGCAAAATAAGCATTGTATTCATATATAAATGTGCTTCGCTTTCAACATTCCATTTTGTGCGACTGTGCAACACAGTTTTGCAATAACCATCACCTCTAACTTGCAGCATTGTTAGCTCTGTATTTTTAAAATGGCTTTATTACCTACATCAAATGTGCTTTGAGAGTCCGGCAATAAAAGATATTAGCATCTTAAAAAAATTAATCCTTTTCATTTGCAAATGTAAACCTGGCTCTATTATAAAAATCAATGAATCGAATATATCAAGGAGAAATATGGGAAACTGCCAGGTTAATATTTTGGAATATTGGGATGAAAATATGTCTGGAGAAATGTATTTGGTTACTTAGAAGAATAAGCCAGTCTTTTATCTATTAATATTAATATTCTTAACTATTTATCCTTAGAATCATAGAATCATAGAATCATTAAGGTTGGAAAAGACCTCTAAGATCATCCAGTCCAACCCTCAACCCAACCCCACCATGCCCACTAAACCATGTCCCTAAGCGCCTCATCTACACGTCTTTTAAATACCCCCAGGGATGGTGACTCCACCACTTCCCTGGGCAGCCTGTTCCAAGGCCTGACCACTCTTTCAGTAAAGAAATTTTTCCTAATGTCCAGTCTAAACGTCCCTTGGTGCAACTTGAGGCCATTTCCTCTCGTCCTTCCAGGTTTATATTCAGGTAGTAAGTCATTAGACATAACTTCCACATTTACAGTTATGAACTAGGTTGAACACTGAAAAGGGGTAAGAAGAAAATGGAAAATCAACAGAGAGACAGAAATGTGTAAAGAAAGACCTTGAGTTTTGCTTTAGTTATGCTTATTTAGTGGATAGGGTGTGCTCTGTGATTGTGTTTGTCTATGAGAGAATGTGTATATATATTGTGTTCATCAAAATAAAATTATTGTATGCACAATTTGAAGAATTTTATCAAAGTTTCAAGGGCAAGCATTGACAATTAGGAAAAAACAGAATTAAGGGAGTGCCTGCAAATTTATTTTGGCCTCTGGTATGTATGCATTATGATACAGCTCTTAATCCCATGATCACATCCTTTTATTTACAGAGAACTGTTGTCTCATTCAGCGTTCAGAATTGACAGGGTGTACTTAATGAACTGCTCTTTAATATTTGATTTTCTTCTTATTGTTCAGTGTGTGCTCTTAGTCCTTATTTACTGCATTACTTTCAAACCCTGCTCTGAATACACAACTATTCATTTCCTCATGGACTTTTCTGTGGTGTTCACGACTAATATCTAAGTGCTTCGCAAACATTAATGAATTTATCTTCTCAAAACCCAGGTGAGGCGAAGGCTGTCATTATCCTCCTTTTTTGTAGACCGAAAACTGAGCCACAGAGGAGTTAAAAGTCAAACATAGCCACTAACATCAAGCATGCTATCTGAGATATGTAGCGCCTAAGTTTTCAGAGTATTTAGCAGTAGACCTCATTTTGTATGCTGAGAGCACATCTCTGATTGACTGCAGCTATAGTTGTGAGCATTTTACACTCCTGCCAATCAGGAAAAGAGTCTCGTGCTGGGCACCCTGGGAACAAGAAACAGACTGTTAATGACCCCATCTGAAAACCCCACTTGGGTTTGAAGTCACTTGCTAAGCAACACATCAGAATTCAACAGAAAAGATGAGGATAAAACCGAATTCCTGAGTTCAGCATACGACTGTTTTAACTGTGAGACTTTCCTTTCTCTTCTTAAAATTCCTGCCTCAGAAACCAAGCAACTTCTAAAAATGCGCAACAGATGAAGGAACAATCCTATGCAAGTTTCTTGCACTACACCGCATGCATTTCTCATTCCTTATCCTTCAAAAAAGCGGAGGTGTTTTATCTGAAGTCGTCGTTTAAATGACAGACATCTGGAAGTCCATTTAAAACAAGCCCAGAATCTTTTGTCCTGATGTAGTCTGGTTAGGAAATCATTGCTGTAGAGGGAAGGATAGGTATCATCATGGACAGTAAAAGCTGCCTGGAGTCACTTATTTCATGAGCAGTTAAAGATAGGTTTCGTCTTCTGTCCTTTCTGCACCTGTGACCTCAGAAACAAGTCCATGTCTCGTGTAACAGTTGAAAATGAGCAAAGAATCTTTGCCACGTAACATCACCACTTTTATCATAGAATCATAGAATCAAAGAATAATTTAGGTTGGAAGGGTCTTGAAACTGTAGTCATCAACCTTTGCCATTTTAAGAATGTCCCTAACTAATAGCAATTTAGAACCTTGGTACTAATAATTTCTGATTTCATTCAGGACACATCCTCTGGCCTGCCCATTACTGAATGAATGAGCAATATTATCAGCCCATTATCTATCTAAACTTTCTAAATATCTAAATTACCTATCTAAAGACAGTCCCAGATAAAGAACCTGCACCTACAGCCTTATTGTTTAACACAGAGGACTGGTAAACCTCCAGAGTCAGTTTGAATTATAAGTAAATAATATGGACATCTTTTCTAAGGCTCATGATGATGTTAAGTACGGTAAAATATAAAATATGACATAAAACTAGAACAAGTCTTAATGCAGCTAACAGATGACAAAAGGGGTTTTCAGTGCTATTTATACAAGTCTAATCAAGAACAGTCATATGAACAAAGCAGCCTCATAGGACATTTGCCAAATGACCATTTTAATGTCATTTAGTAGATTAAAAACAAAGGCGAGCATGCTCAGTTTTGGAAGGAAAGATATGAGAAATTTCTAACACTACATTGATTGCAATTCTTTATTCCAGTGCAATGAGTAGTCAGAGTCAGCATCTGAATTATTATAAACACATACAAGATAAATTCATAGATTTCTTTATTTATCTTGATCATAATAATACTGTTCAGTAATCATTGCTGAAGAATGGAACAAGGGGAACATTGTGAAAACACCTGGGAAAAGCTAAGAGCTGGAGCAGGCTAATGAAATATGGCAGAGACTGAATGATCCTGCCAATAAAATTACCCAGCATGTCACCAGTAGTTTTAAACCTGGGTTTTCTTTTAGTTTCTTTCTCTTGCTCTTTCTTCTCCAGTTTTGCCATACTCCATCTACTATTCCTTCCTTTTAATGCTAAAATATTCTATTTATTTAGAAAACGTCATTGCAGAGGTCACTGTCCAAGGCAAATACTTAAGCAAAAACTCCTGTTATTTCAGTGACACGATAAGGTAGTTTCTGAAATAGCCTGAAGTGGCCTGAAATAGTCACACAAATTAGTATATAGTTATTTAATGATCATCCTAGAGAATCAAAGAGTTCATTAGGGACCACAATGGCTTTCTGTACCTCCTGTGTCCACGGGATGCATGTGCCCTGGGAACAAAGGTATTGCAGTGCTATGAGTTTCTTTGGTTTTCCCCCATGCTTTTTTCTACCCTTTTTGTCCTCTCCCTTTTACTGTACTGTATTTGTTTTCCCCAAATATTTTGTCTTAAATCTTATTGCTTTCCTAGTCTTCCCACTTATTTTTCCTTCTTTTCCAGTTCCTTTCTCACCTTCATATTTCTCTTTGCTTTTTCTGTCCTACTTCTTCTTTTAAACCGTAAACTCTGTACTCAGTTCTGCCCTCCTGTAAACTCAGTCTCTCAAGTCCGTATCCCCGTCTCTTTTTCAATGTCACTTTCTTTCTAGACTTACATTCCATTCTTTCTCTTGTAGTTTTCCTTGTCTTTCTTCTCTGTGGCCCTACTGACCAGTGGCCAGAGAAACTGGTAAATATCCAGAGCATTCACTATACCTTCCTTTCCCAAGTAATCCAGATTCTCTTTATAAGTACTATTTGTATTTCAAAAGAAATGAGACACCTTAAGTGATCCCCAAAGGCCTTGAGGGCTAGAAATAGTACATGTAGGATAGTACATATAGGAATAGTACATTAAGAAACAGTGCCTATGCAAAACAACTTTCCATCAAGTAAACAAGACCTACAAAAAGGAGAGGGAAGGGAATATTATCTCTGTTTTAGAGAGCTCAAATTTAAGTGATTTGAAAATTATTTCTGGAAGCCTGGGGAAAAACCCCATCAGATCTTGACTGAACTCACATGTCCTGCCTCTTGATCCCAAGACCTGGAGTAGAAGGCCGTATCTGTCTGCCTCCTACCATTTGTTCTGTCAGCTTCCCCTTCAGCCCGGATGATTGCCTTGGGCCGCTCAAGGAAGAACAGGATCTGTCTGTCTGGTTTTGCATGGGGCTCTCACTTCTTTAAAGAATCGAGGCTCAAGAAGTTCCCATGAAGAAATCTGCATATAGCCCAAAGAAATAGTTTGTTTTCCTGTGTTTCAATTAGGTTTTTAATTGAAACTTAAAAGCAATGAGAATAAAAGAAGCAGCATGTGTAGTTTGTGATTAAAAATTTGCAGCTAACCAAGATAACCCCAGAAAAGCTCAGAGAGGGAGTTCTCTCTGTGGGAATGCCTGACCTTTCAGGTCAAACCCTTTCTTCTAGTCCTTTCTTTCATGGCAGATGAATACGAACGTCAGTGCAGAGACACAAGTAACTGCTGACTAGACAGAATGGCAATTGGTGGTGAGGAATGAAAGACACTTCTCCTGTGCTCACACTGAAACAGTCAGTATATGTTTCTTCTCTTTCTCATCAAATGGCAACAAAGCTGCTTCTCTAACCACCAATTATTCAACAC
Organism: Fulmarus glacialis; assembly: GCF_000690835.1. Lineage (NCBI taxonomy): Eukaryota > Metazoa > Chordata > Aves > Procellariiformes > Procellariidae > Fulmarus > Fulmarus glacialis. Next base: position 37,124 of record NW_009218995.1, read on the forward strand.
AACTTCACTGGTACAAAGATAAAATGAATCAAATATCCATACCTCCATCTCCAAGACCTAATAATTAATCAGTTCTAACCCACTTAACAGCCCCCCCCCAGTCAGCCTGCAATGGTCATTATTTAATGATACAATTGCAACATCAACACAAATTGAACTTTGAATTGCTGCTCAAGTACACCTTAAAGAACAGGGTAGAGTTGATCATTTCAAAAATAAAAAAGATGCAAGATTCTTTCTAACGTAGTTTTGTATTAGCAGAAAAAGGACAAGCTAAGCCACCAGACTGCAGGCCTCCCTTCTCAAGCAGCTATGCACATTCAAACAAAATGTCCACGCCTTTGCTTTGGGTGCAACACGCCAGAACTTTCCTTATTTGATGTAATTCTGCCCTACAGTATTCCAATGCTGTCTGTATCATAGCTTTACATTTTCACAAGCGATCCTAGCTGCAGGAGCAGCTGCTGTTCTGTGAAACCCTTAATACAACAATTTAGCCTGTGTTCAGATATTCCCTGCAGTTTCAGCTGCAGAGGTATAAGATGCTACTAACCTCAGCTAGTTTGGTTCCACACCTCTGTTGGGGGTTGCCCACCCCACAGCTGGGCCAGCTGTGGAAGAGGAGCCTGTTCCGTGAGTGATCCTCATCTTCTGCAGTGCAAGGAAAACACTTTAGCTGAAAACACCAGCAAAGCCCGTCTAAACCGAGCCAGCTGACTTTGCACTGGAACAGAAGAATAACAATAAGCGGCTGGGAGCCTGTAACAGCTCACATTATGCACTGATCTATGCAGATCAGATGATCGCAAAGAGAAGAGACGTATGCTGACTTCTTGTTTTCTCGTTTGGGTTTCATTGTCCCCACGACTAAAATGAGAGCTTGTTCAGAGTGAAAGTACCCACGTGCTTTCCGTGCATGAAAAATCTAACGCTTAGGTGACCTTGAATTTGTGTATATACAGGCTGCAGTTTGTACTTCATAAATCGCTTTGTAAAGTTTGTTGAATGCATTGCGTTCTTGGATAAAATGCCAATTAGTCTTCTATAGTTTTGAAATGCTTTTGTGAGCACTTTGCTGCATCCCCGGGTAATAGAGCTGCTTCTAAAAGACAGTAGCAACCCTGGCAGGTTTCCGAGATGTCAGCCTGCCCTGTATGAGCATGCAAACTAACATGCAGCCTGTGTTGAACTGGTCAGTGCCACCTGCAGTCAGGCCCAAGACAATGTTTAACAATCAGAAAACACATAACCTGAGTTAACAGCTGTATCTTGTTTTCTCTTATCCCCTTGCCTGCCCTACCTTAACACAATTTAGTCTGCAAAAACTCTTCTCTGAAATCACATAGCGAGAGGTTTTGATAAGCTATCGCCGTGTTAGACGTCTCTCCAAGGAGGATCTGATCTTGTACAGAGACAGGGCCTCGCGTTCATGCATATGAATTCAGTAACGTATCAAGTTGCCTTTCTCCTAGGATGTGAAAATTCAAACAACGCAGACACGGCTGATGTGACTGGAGCTCACAAATCGTAGCTGTGCTCCCAAAGCCTTGGCAGCCTTCCTTTTCTAATTGGCGTATGTGATTGCTTCGGGGGCAGAGCAGGGGTTTTTTCCTCTCAGTTTTCTTCATCAAACTTGAAGTACTGACTGCTGGAGACTGCTGTTGAAAGGTGTTACTGTGATAAAGTCTTCCCGTTATTAATTTCACCTTTAACAAATTACGTTTGTACATTGGAAGATACATAGTTCACAGAATGATGCACTTTTGTCTATCAATGGTAAAGGGCTGTAAGCAAACAGAAGGAATTATTTAATAAGATTTTTCACTCTCTACTGTGCTCAGCTGAAGGGAAAGCACAGGACTGCAAAGTCCCTTGTCTGGCCCCTTCTCAAGGCAATCCAACCAAATCACCTAGTTCCATATTTTTCAAGTACGCTGTCTGCAGGGTAAGATTTGGCACCTGGTTTTCCTAAGCAGCTGCACGTTTGCAACTGCCCATGAAATCAGTGCCTGTAGTGTCTTGAAAAAGGTGCCCAAGATTACAGGAATTTTTGAAAAGTCAGAAAATGACTTCATTGCCTTGTGGGATGGGAAAGGAAAGTGAGCATAATGGTACAAATACCTCTCAGTTTATTCTAAAACGAACAGCTTATATCTTAATCAAAGAGCCATCAGCATTTCAGATGAAGTGTAATACAGAAATTAAGAGTTGCTGTTCAGGGGCCAGTTTCCTACGTTGCCATTGCATTAGCAAATTCACTTCACGTATAAAGGACCTTTGTTTTTTCTCTTGGTATTTTCATAGTGGCACTACTTTGTCACTGGATAATTCTCAAATGATAGGATGAGTAACTAGATTCGGATGACACAGTCCAGTCTATTAAGGCCAGTTATTTCCTATATCTAACATAAATCATTCTATTTGGCATTTACCACACATTCTGGATCCAAAGCCTCCTAAGATGCAGGCTTACAGTGTAGATGTTATTCTTTGTAGCTTGAGAATTTTGTTCAGAAGGCTTCCTCAATGGAAGTAGAGATATTTAGAGGTAATGCTATCTAAAATGTTAAGTAAAGAGTTTATTCTTCCAATCTGCATGCAGCAAAAACTATGTGGTTATGATTTTTGTTTGAGTTATGTCTATCCTAGAAATTAGCGTTGAGGAAGACACACAATAATAACAGCATAGGATAAGTTTTTATCTTGCATCTGGCCCCACATACCGTTGTCATGGTTTATGAAGCCATGAATGAACCTCGGTAGATCATTTCCCAGGCAGAAAACTTACCTCAGGAAGAACAGAGCTTAAGCTGCCTCCTTTGTAATTTTGCAGGAGAATCGGGATCAAAGGTGGGAGTTGGCTTTGCATGCGGAAGCGCAATAGAGATTGTAGCTGTACTGCAGCTCATCAGTACTCTTCCCTACAGGTTACACCTTCTGATGTCAAGTCCAGTCTTCCCTGAATGGGACCTTCAAGAAATTCATGTCACATTTCACAAGAATAGAGATGTAAAGCAATCTGGCCAAACTCCAACATACACGATAACTTTTTATTGAGTAAACTGTCCTGGACTTTCAGCATTTTTCATCATTACTTGTCTTCAAGGCTGTGTATCTTTGAATGGTGTTGAAGTTGCTGTCACATTCAGCACTAGAAGTGGCATCTTAGTTGTTTAAAAAAGCAATTTCACTGAGCTAAGTAATAAAGTGCCAAAACCACCCAAGGGCTTCAATGGAATCAGCATAAAACCTGTGTGAAGCTGAAAAGCAGAGGGTAATTTATGAAGGCAGAGCAATTATCAGAGATGGGATTCTGTCAAGGGCATACGAGCAAAACAACTTGACTCGTGTGGGAAATTGCAAGACTACCTTTAATGACCACAAAAGGTTAGGACCTTTGTTCTATATTTCTGGAAATATGGGAACTCTGGCAGAGCAGCAGCTGTTTGGTGCCACATCACCTGGTTAAGATAAAGAATCAAAGTGATTTCTTTGATACAAAGACATTGAAAAGATGAAGAGAAACCATGCACACAAAATAGCTTATGTAAATTGCCTCTGGTGATGCTTCAAAATGCAGCCTGGGTGGATTAATCAGTGTTAAAGAAATAGCCAGCAGAATAAAAAATTGCTGTGATGTGTCTAGACTTCTTTTCAGGGAAAGAATATTTTGGTCCTGGGCCACGTCTCTTGATTTGTCTATGGAGTTACAGGATCAGCTATCATTAAGCACTGTTAAAAGATGAAAAGCTCAGTTTGGAAGCTGGGAGCTTGGATCTGGCAGGAGGAGGAGTGCCAGGTTGCTGGATTTCTGGAGCCAGTTTTCAAAAGCATCTGGAATAGGTCATTGAATTTGTCCCATGTGGACAGCTGTTTGCATCAACCTAATAGTGATGACTATATCCCTGTGGTTTTGTACACTTGATTGAAATGTGTTTTTCCATTAAGTATTATCTGATAGCAATGAGGACTTAATATTCATGTGATAAGACTACTGGAAGATGTTGTCCTTTACCCTACTCCTGTTGGAGCCATATGTTTTATGTATCACTTTGATTAACCGATGTGTATGAAACAGCAGCTCTGACATGACTCTAATTAAAACAGTAATATGAGCCAGATTCTCATTTGGCATAAGTGGGTGCAGCTCTGTTGGCTTCGGAAAAGTCACTCCCTGTTCTTACCAGAGCAGCATCCAATCTCACAGTCAGATTGGCATACAAAGCCAATTCAGCAGGCTGAATCAGCCCTAGTATGTCTCAATCCAGAGCTCACCTGTGAAATAGTAACAAAACCCTGAGGGCACATATGTATGGCATCCCTGGAAAGTGTTATATGCTCAGCCAGGTGGCATTAAAGATGATATGCCATCAGCTAAGAAAGGCGTATTTGTTGATACTCCTTTCCTTGTCACTTGTATTATTTCTGTCCTATTTTTTCAATAATAAAATCTTATGGAAACAAATAATTCCAAATTAAAGTCATACTATATTATAACTGTAGGTAATAACTCCAGTGCATAAACATTGATTTTTTGAACTTAAAGAAAAAGTAGCTCAGACCATGGAGAAAATTTGTACAGCCTTTCATCATGGTTAGGTTACTAGACCAGCACTAAGGTATGTCAGTTCTTGCCATCTGATAAATGATTTATAGCCTGCAGAAAATCAGCTGGTGATCTCATTGCATTTCTACCAATCTAGAGATTGCATCTGAAAAACTGGTATTAAATGGGTCTCTAACAGGTAGCCTTGCAATGAATGAGGGTTGATGCAAAGGTTAAATCTCATGTCACCCTGAGGTCATGATGGGGTAAATTGGTCATGGCCTGATTTGGAGCAAGTCTGCAGTGTTGTACGTATTTACGCTCCGCAAGGAAACCGGCTTCAGACAAGCCAGATGACAATGACTAAAGCAGTTTGTAGGGGTGTTAATTTATTGTTCACATCTCTTACGAAAGTGGGTATAAAAGTTGTTATAAAGTTCCAGCTATTCCAGATACAGATGAAATCTTTAAGTTGTTAAGCTTAATCAAAACTCAGAAGTTTGGGAATATTGAATTAAGATTGCAAGCTAAAATACAGTCTCTCTGTGTATCATGATATATATATAGGACAAACCGAACTGGGATATCTTGTTCAATATGTGTTCAGTCAGACACATCCACATCTGCATCCTCGCTTAAAGTCAGTAAAGCAATTCCAGCCAAATCTGCCAACTCTTAGTTTGTGGTGCTTTGACTTGGCTTTGTTGCGGACTGCTTTGCATTCTATGGAACAAGCTACATTTGCAGAAAATCAGTTCAATTCCTCTTCAAGTCTTTGCTCATTCGTTGTTATTACACAACTTCTAGTTTTGCCCATTTTTTATGATTTAGTGCTGCATCAAGGTCGTAACAGTAAATTTATGCCATGGTAAGCTTAATTTCTTGCTTCCAGGTTGTCAAGTAAAAAGAAGGTCACCACAGAAGGAAAGGAAAAGTGGGTGAAGGCAGAATCTCTTTCTTCATAACAGTGTTACAAAGATGTTCTTTTTCATTATTTTCTCTAAGCAACACTTTAAAATGCAAGCAGTTCTGCTTGATGACAGTGCTGTGAAGAGATTCAAGATGGCAGCTGAAAAAAGAAATCCCTATGTCACGCACCCTCATAACAAATTTGTGTTCGCTTTTTATTTTTCACTGGTGTTCTTTGCTGTAAAGCGAAATTGTTTAGACTGAAAGTACCAGTTGCTTTCTGCATGGTAAACAGAACTGAAGAAATGCAGAGTAGGTCTTGCCAAGAAAGTTCAATTTTTAAAAATTCCAGACAAGTTTGCAGAGGTATAAAAGTCTCTCTTCTGTAAAATTGTTAGATTATGTGTCATATTGTGACTGCAAAATGTTGAAGCTGTTCATATGTTGCCCACTGCCTATACGTAGGAACATTTAGAAGGGCATTTCACAGTTTTTCTGGATTCGTTGTTTATCCTTAAGCGGACTTAAGGTTTGGGGAAATTGGCCATCCCTGACCTTCCATGTAAGTGTGTCTTGGTCTGTTCTAAAAAAAAAAATCCTAACTAAACAAGAGCTGTTAGAAAATCACAGTTCATAGAACCGACAAGTGGGGGCAAAAAAGACGAATAAGAAATCCTGCTAAGTGGTCTGTGAGGAGGCTGATTCAAACCAAATTATAACGAAAGTCATGGGGTCTCATTCTCTCATCCACTTATACAAGTTTTGCATTGTCGTTACTGCACCTTAGTAACACTAGACTAAAACTGGTGTAAATAATTAAGAATCAAGTTTACATCGCTTCAAGATGCCCCGGCAAAGTGATGTAACTATGGCTATATGTTGCAAGACGAAGAGGGGAGAAGAAAGGCGTGGAGGAGTGGTTGTTGACTTTAATGGCTTAGCTGTGAGAGGATACTAGTACTTAGATCTCTACACACAAACATATGCCTGCACGCTTTAAATTGCAAACAGAAAAAGAAGCAGCTTCAGAAGACAGTACCTGGGGTAGGGTCTTGTGGAGTTCCTTAGGGGAGCACCTCGTCTCTAACTCGCTGCGATGCTGCTCTGTTGCAGGTTTGCTCTGCAGGCACCGGGTCAGCCCAGGCTGCAGCAGAGGGAAGGTTACTTACCGGCAGCAGGGTAAGGAGGGAATTTGCCTTTTGCTGGTGTCTTGAGTAAGGATTCGGTGTGTGCTGACAGCAGGGAGGGTGGAGAGAGCTCTCAGTGCAGGAGGAAGCAGAACGGGGACACAGCTGTATCTAGATTTCTTGAAAAATATCTGGGGATAAATGTGATCAGGGAAAGATGAAAGGCTGATTTGCAGTATTTATGAAGTCCTCATGAGGGCATCAGAGAGTGAGGGCCACTGCAGATTCTTTGTCCTCAGCCATTTAGTGACGAAGTTACTCCTCTGAGTGCCATTTTCCATGGATATTACATTAAGCTAGACTAGATAGAAATGCCAAAAAGCTGTGGCTGAGACCAGAAAACAGTTACGATGAGAAAGAAAAGTAGACCAAGACTTTGATCCAACAGAAAGAGAGACATTACTGAAGAAACAGTTGTGGAAAAAGACAGAAACCTTTGAACAGCTCTTGAACATTATATTAACTCAAAAGAAAAAACAAAGACATTAATTCTTGTGAAAGGAGACAGCAGCAGGCCTTTAGGAATGTTAGACTAAGTTTGCGTAGCTTCTACCCTTTGTTTACAGGTGAATGTCAATCAGTGCAAAGAGCTGAAAAATCAAGTATTGCTGATGCAGGACTGATTAAACTTCATAACTGAGTTCATTGAAATCAACAAAAAAATACTGTTCTACAGATATCTTGCTAATTTTTTTCCTGAGAACCTAGAGGCCATTCTTTTTGTCTCTGCTGTGTTTTGGATGGTGGAGGCGGGGTGCTTACAAGAGGGGCTGAACAACTAGAGAGTCTTTTCATGTCCCTCTTCCCATTTCAGTATTTCTCATTTTCCAGCAGGGAAGCAAATGTGCTGTGCAGGCAAACTGAAAATGAGCATGTGCAAAAGTGTTTGTATTGGACTCTTGGAAAAACTCCTTTCAAAAATGGAAACACACATACCATGAGGCTGGGAAGAAGGGAGAAGGGAGAGTGAGGAAGTGGAGAAACACCTTCTATTGGGACCTTTTCTTAAGAAAGGTGTAAAAACACCTTTTGGTGTTTGGTTGGTTCAACCATTGGACTCGCCAAACTCTTTCTGACCACTACGTCTTATCAGCTTTGGAAATAATGCTTCAGCAATACCCAACACAGGTGATACTATCATCAGAACTAGGTAAACCCTCCCAAACACCTCTTGCATTAATAAAAGAATTGCAAGAAATGTATAGTAAGAACAGGGCTACAGCAAGGATTTAGGCAGCAGGGCTTGCCTACTCCTACCCCAACCTCTACTCATCCACTCCTGCAGCCTGAGCAAGGCAGTGGCTGCAGCAACCAGTGCAACTCAGGCTTATTAACCTTCAGCTGGTGTCCCGCTCCAAGGACTGGAAGGACAGGCAGGTTTTTTGTCCTTCCTTTGTTAAAGCTACTGCCAGAAAGCTGCTCCTGCACCTCTCAGTTTCTACCTGCTGTCATAGAAAAATGTCATATAAAGGGAACAGCCGCTCTCTTACCTTCTGCCTCATACTTGGGGGGGAACAGGGAATATTCACTGTGCTGTTCTTCTACCTTAAAAAAAAGTTTCCCCTGTCTCGCCACATGTCAAAATTGGACTTTTTATCCACTACTCTACATAGAAATGTAATATTTCTGTTTGCAATTCCAATTTCACAGTTGAGCACGATCTGCAGAGACAGAGAATTCTAATAAAATTGCAGAAACATTTAATGCAATGACTGGCAGATGGGGAAAGGGTTTGTGGCAGCTCCATTTTTCTGATTATGTTAACAAAACATGGCATGTGCTTTTCTAATGCATAGACAACGGTTTCATTTACAATTTAAATCTGATAACTGAAACGCTCATTAGATGACTTTTTTGGAGAATGTGTTTACCACCTGAATGATCTAATAATACAGAAATAGTTATTTTTCTTCCCTCGAATTAATGTTCCAGACTTGAAGTTTAATGAAGTTACATGGGGTAATTTCAAAAATTGTCTAAGTGCAAAATGCAATTTTGGTAAATTATTTATGCATACTTGATGCAGCAATTAGAAGACAGTAGCCTATTTTGATCCACGCTAGGAAGTCCTTTAAATACAGATAGGTATCTCAGGGCACTAATGGGGCAGGGGGTTAGTACTAATAGAAAAGATGAAGAATCTCTGCAGAGTCAACTACACAGGCTAATGTATAAAGTTTTCAAAAGTTGTTCCACCTGAAACACATATGAAATTAGTTTGGAAGTCTGGACTTTTGAATAAAATCTGCCTAGCTAACGTCTCTTATCAAGCTAGTATCAACAGGTCCTGGATCAAACATTCCGAGTTTTCCCAATGCTTGGACTTCATCGTCTCAAATCTGACCTGTCTGATGTGTCAGTGCTCATTTACACGTGTTGTCTGGTTTGCTGGAATCGGAAGTTGGCATGTATATCCTCTCCAGTTCTGTTGCCCAAAACAAATCCCTTCTTTTAAGACAGGATTCTGATTATTAAAAGTGGGCAGAAGTATCAAATGTCAGTGAGAGGGGAACTGGAGGAAGCACTGAAAGTCCAGCTGCACTGCCTGGGTCAGGCAAACGCAGACCTTGGAGAAAACATGCGTGTTGTTTTTTGGTTTGTTTTTTACCTTTGGTTTCTCCAGCTGAATCAAAGTATTTTTAACGCAAGTTTAGAAACCGAGTGAAAATAACTTCAGCTGATTTTAGCTGACCCCTGGTGAGCCTCAATCATTTAAGGTTACAGGGGAGTTATCATGTTATTTACCATGTGATGTAATCCTATCAATTATCATCAGGTCTCCAGATGACTGAAAATGTGAAGATAGTCCTTGAGGCACAGTTTAATTGGTGGTGCTGAAAGTCTGTGTTACGATCCCTCTCATTTATAATCTCATCCTTTCTCCCTTTCATTCCCAAATAACACCACTGCAGCTGTGGTGAGGCTAGCTAAAGTCTAGGAGCATTATCCTATATCTCTAATTAGCGGCCTTTTAATAACGGCACAGAGGAGGTAAGGGAAATTTGCCGTACATTTATTCAATCTGGCCTCACCCTAGGCTTTCACATCAGACTTCAGTTTCTAGCGCTGCCAAGTCTCACACGAAAAGCATTTGGAACTCTACGGATTGCAGTTACCAAGGAAATGCCTTACTGAAAATAGGTCCTGAAACACCACAGACCGCTGACCCCATCAAAATAAAAGCAGGAATCATCAGCAGTGATTCACAGGGCCTCATCATCCCTCTCTAAGCCAGGATATTTCACCGCACCCCCGCTCCCTCGGTTGTCAGCAGGGCCGTGCTGGAGTCACAGAGCGGTAGACGTGTCTCCTGATCCCGTCCTTAATCCTCCCCGCCTTTTTCTTTCCCGGTGTGACACTGTCAGGCAACTCTTTGTTTCTCCTCTGTAATCACGGTTCCGTTCCCTTCCCATGCCTGTCTCCCCTCATGGCGGAGCAGTCCTCCTGCTGTCCGCCCAGCCACCAAGGCACAGCAGACAGAGCTGGCTCCTGTGACACTTTGGTCCCTCGCTGGGCACAGGTCAAGTTGATGCACTCTCTGTCTTTCCCAGCCTCTGCATGTTATCCAGAAAAGTAGCTATCTAAAGATTGCACCTTCTAATTCAACAAATCTGCTCCCTGTGGAGGAACATTTGGGGTGTGTTGCAGCGATTTATGCCAGCAGTGGTGGAGGTCAGCTAGCAGAGCTGGCATAAACCGGCAGCAAAATAGGCTTGAATGCTCTGAGGCAAAAAGCCAACCCTGACTGATACGCAATCTGTATAACCAGTTTTACACCTATGCCACCCCTCCCTGGGAGTCCTTTGTACAGTGTGAAAATCAGGAATTAGCATGGTTTGGGTGTTCATACACGCCAACCGCGCTCAAATGCCAGAAGCTGCAAAGCCAGGCTGCCTAGAGTCAGAGGAGCACGGTGTCCCCTCCTTCAGGGGACACAGAGCACGAGGGCAATTGCCTGGTGGGCTGTGAAGTCCTGTCAGTGCACCGATTTAAGTGGATTTTTCCACTCCCATTAATCACATGAAGACACGGGAGGAAAGTCAGCTGTGATCTAAGAGGCACCATGCATCCACAGAAAAAAAGCGGCAGAGAAATCTAGGCTCTTGGATTGTTTGTACCGATTTCAGAGAGATTTATGCCCGTGGGTTTTCTGTGAATGGGGGGAATATATGCCTACCAGCAGTCAGAAGAAAGCCAGGAAATCTTCTGGCTTGGGAACTGAGCAATTCTGAGAGAAGGCACTGATGAAGGAGGGATGTGGTATCAGGGATGCTATTCTAGAGTCACTTTCCAGAGTAGGAAAAAACTGAGTATAAACTGAAGCTACATCCAAAGCTTGTAGCTCTGAAGAATTCTTTTAAATAGTGTTTCAGAGAAGAATGTGAGCTGATATTTCAGGTTTCCACTGTACACTGTAAAACAATGAGCTAAATACCAGCAGCACAGCAACTCTTTGGGTAAATGTTGCAGCTCACACATAGCATAGGATATCTGATCCTGTTTTTTCTGAAAGAGGAAAGTTTTATAGTATCCCTCAGTAAAAAAAGAAGTAGGATGCGCCTATGTTAAACATAAAGAGCTTTTTTATTGAGGATAAGTTTGTAACATTCTTTATCTTTCAAATTGATGAAAATAGGTTGCAGTGTGTGATACAAAATTATATAGGGTTACCACGCATGAGAGAAATTACATAATACATTGCATAATCTTAAAAACATTGCAATCTGATTTTCTAGAACTTCCAGACAGAAAAAGCCCAAGACAAATAAAAAATGACTGAAGTACTTTCTGCCACAAACTTTTATTTTCACCTTCTTTGTGTGCTGTTTTTCTTTCTGTTTGGGCTTTGGGGTTTGCTTTTTGGTGGGTTGGTGTCATGGTTTAACCCCAGCCAGCAACTGAGCCCCACCCAGCCGCCCGCTCATTCCCCCGCGGAGGGATGGGAGAGAATCAGAAGGGTAAAAGTGAGAAAACTCGTGGGTTGAGATAAAGACAGTTTAACAGGTAAAGCAAAAGCCGCGCACGCAAGCAAAGCCAAACACGGAATTCATTCACTCCTTCCCATGGGCAGGCAGGAGTTCAGCCATCTCCAGGAAAGCAGGGCTCCATCACGTGTAACGGTGACTTGGGAAGACAAACGCCATCACTCCAAACGTCCCCCCTTCCTTCTTCTTCCCCCAGCTTTATATGCTGAGCATGATCTCATATGGTATGGAATACCCCATATGGAATACCGGACAGACACAGCTGTCCCGGCTGTGTCCCCTCCCAACTCCTTGTGCCCCCCCCAGCCTGCTCGCTGGTGGGGTGGAGTGAGGAGCAGAAAAGGCCTTGACTGTGTGTAAGCCCTGCTCAGCAGGAAAAAAAACATCCCTGTGTTACCAACACTGTTTTCAGCACAAATCCAAAACATCGCCCCATACTAGCTACTGTGAAGAAAATTAACTCTGTCCCAGCCAAAACCAGCACAGCTGGGTATTGATTTTTTTTTCACTTTCATAGCATTAACAGGACTAGAAATATCACTGGACTTTGTTTTTATGAAATTTTCATTGTTGTCAGGCTGACAGTTTAGATATCTCTGAGCTCTTCTTAAATTGAACTGAGCTGGACCTTTCGAACTCACCTTATCATCGTGCATGAAGTGGTACAACCACCTCCTGGTTCCAAAGACAGTCATATTTTAAGCCATGGACTGCCCTGTTAGTGTTTTTCCCATCCTTTCCAAGGTAAGGCTGAAGTAAGAGTAGTCTCTTGATTTTCATTCTTCTTAGTTTACCTTCTTCCTAGATAATCTGTGCTTCTTATCAGCCTTGCCTGTAGGATGTGATTAGCAAGGCTTCTGACCATACCTATCTAGATGTAGCATTTCTGTAGCATTTACCCTGAGGCAGTGTCTAAAGATGAGTTTTCTCCATCTCAGAAATATTTTATGGGTTTTCTTAAGGGGGGGGGGAACATGATTTTGAAATGCATTGTTTTCATCTTATGCAAAGTTCACCCTGACAGTCGGCTGGTAAGGATTAAAGCTTCATATGGCGTATTGAAAGGTCAAAGCATGTATTAAATTGTGCAGTGAAAAATCAAAGCTTTGTAATTTACAGGCAATAGCTCAGAAATTCATACTTGAGGAGCAGGGTCAAAAGAAAGCTTTTATCCCTCTTAATTCAGTTGGCAGCACAGTTCCCTTCTGTGTCATAGCAGTGCCTCCTGCTGCTGCTGCCATGCAGGTCTGTTGATGTTTCTCTAAAAATTTCAGGGCATTGTAAGGCTCCATGTTCTCGGTCTGCCTCCTGCTATGGCACACCTGTTTCAGGACTTAAGAAAAATGTACTTCTGGAAATGTTTTACAGCAGTTTCTCTGTATCTCAATATCCTCTTGGTAACATGGATGAAATACTGTCCTTTACATGAAGTTTGTGAGGATTGTGTTTGCAAATAAGCTGTTGCATTTTTTGAGATGTCTTTGTGAAAGACCCCAATGATACATTTACTTTATCCACGTACACAATAAATACATTATAAACAATAGCAATTCTAAATGAGAAAACTCACTTCTAAGTAATACTGATTTGCTTCAAAAATCAGCCTCCATTAGCTTTACCTCACTTGATTGTAAAATTTTTAGAGGATAACGTCTCATTGCAGCCTTGCTGACACAGAAGAGTTACATTGTTTTGGTTACAACCTGGGCATGGGTATGGGTTTAGTTAAATTGTTCCATATCCCACGTCAATAGGTTTGGTTTATAACTGATTCATATGAATTTCATAGAATCATAGAATCATTAAGGTTGGAGAAGACCTCTAAGATCATCGAGTCCAACCATCAACCCAACACCCCCATGCCCACTAAACCATGTCCCCAAGCGCCTCATCTACACGTCTTTTAAATACTTCCAGGGATGGTGACTCCACCACTTCCCTGGGCAGCCTGTTCCAAGGCCTGACCACTCTTTCAGTGAAGAAGTTTTTCCTAATGTCCAGTCTAAACCTCCCCTGGCGCAACTTGAGGCCATTTCCTCTCGTCCTATCGCTTGTTACTTGGGAGAAGAGACCAACCCCCACCTCGCTGCGACCTCCTTTCAGGTAGTTGTAGAGCGCGATGCGGTCTCCCCTCAGCCTCCTCTTCTCCAGGCTAAACAGCCCCAGTTCCCTCAGCCGCTCCTCCTCAGACTTGTGCTCCAGGCCCTTCACCAGCTTCGTTGCCCTTCTCTGGACATGCTCCAGCACCTCAATGTCCTTCTTGGAGTGAGGGGCCCAAAACTGAACACAGGATTCGAGGTGCGGCCTCACCAGGGCCGAGTACAGGGGCACGATCACCTCCCTGCTCCTGCTGGCCACACTATTGCTGATACAGGCCAGGATGCCGTTGGCCTTCCTGGCCACCGGGCACACTGCCGGCTCATGTTCAGCCGGCTGTCAGCCAACCCCAACATTTATCTCAGTTCAATTATTGAACTAACTGGATCTGTAAAGGTTTTGTATTACTTTTAACTACATCAATTTAAAAAGTAACCTGAATTAAACTGGTGTAACATGCTTATATAGACAAGGCCTAGGAAGAGGAAAATGAACTTTTCTTTTACCCTTCTTGGAGCTTTGGTCTTACCTCACTTTCGCATACTCTCCTGTCCACAAAGGATGTTTTCAAAAAGTTCATGGAGCCATAGAGTAAAAGAGATCAGAACCAGTCTATTTTCTAGATGATCCCTCTCTTACCATTGTTCTCAGTGCTAAATGTAGTGCTTATTAATGCAAAGGTTTAGTGGTGAGCTGGTTAGGGACGCACTGGGAAAGTGGACATGTGTTGTCTTCCTTAGTCACCCTCAGCAAGGCGGGGGCACTTCAGCACGTCCCCTTGCACTCCCGCTCACTAGCCCTGTCCCGGGGTACTCGGTGCATACGTTTGTGTCATTGCTGTTCCATTTCTGTCCTGCCACGACATGGGGATATCTGTAAGCTCTTGATACTCCTGGCAGAGAGTAGATTATTGGAGACAAACCAGAGGAAAGCAGTAAAAACAGAGGACTGGAAAAAATTACCTATGAGCAAAGATTGAATGAGCTGGAGTTATTTAGCCTGAGGAGGAGAAGACTGAGCAAGACCTGCTAATAGTTTTCAGAGACAGAAATGTCTGTTCTCTAAAGGAAAGGAAGACCCCGTTCCCTTTTTTTCCTCATGGAAGAGGTGATGTCCCAGCCCTAAACTGCAGCAAGAAAGATTCTGGTTAGATGATCAGAAAAACCTCCTAATCCTAAGGGAAGTACCGGAATAGATAGCTCAGGGACACTGCAGCTTCTCCTTCATTAGAAGTCTAAGAACATATTGTTCCATGTTAGGAACATAGAAGATGATACAACAGGGTACTTTCTAAACCAATTCTTCTGTTATTGCTGTATGCTGAAGGCATTGCTTCTCCCCTGTTTATGCTTCCAATACACTGGGAAAACAGTTTTCTTCATTCCAAAATGACCAACCACAACTCAGCTCCTGCAATATTAAGCAGAAGCAGAATTTATTTAAACCTGACTGAGAAAAGAAGAAATAAAAAAGAAAGACAAGCCCCTTCTTGTCTAGACAAACAGTCATTATTTGACAGGCATAGTGCTTGGGTTTGAAATGCACAGTAGTATTATCTAACACTGAAGTTCCTTTAGCTAGGAGGAAAGGTTGCAGAGTGCCTCCTGACTTCACAAACCGGGTTCTTCTCCTCTTGTCTCTTGAAAATCTGTTCCTATCACATCTCAGTTCAGTGAATCAAAGCTCTTCCACCCTCCCCTGTTTTCTCCCACTCCAGTGTAATACTGAACCCGAGCACAAGTCCAAAACAGTTTTGTAATCACGAAAGAATCACTAATCCTCGAAGTCCCATCCAGTACAGAGTATTTTGCCTGCTTCCAATGTGGGGACAGTCTGCCACCACTCTCCTGCAGTGGGCCAAAACCACCCACATCCCGTGCCTGCCAGCCTGGGTCGGGGCTGCGCTCGGCTCTGCCTCAGTTACGTTGGAGTGGATTTCATAATAATAAAGGAAATAAACAGGAGGAAGTAGTCTTTCCTTCAAGGGGCTTTAAGTAGTCTTGGACCTTTAATCCAGGTCTGGCGTGTGTAGGAAATGTGTATCAGGTACTGCCTGGGAGACACCTGGTATTAACCTGCCAGCTGACTTTATCCGCAGCATCGTTCCTCCAGAAGCAGAAGACTGGGTGCCGGTCTCTCCAGAGGCCTGCCTGCTTTACTGAAATGTTTCTTTCCCTCTGAAGCACTATGGGGAAGAACCCATATGCCTACAGCTCCTCTTCGTTGTGGCCAGTGCAGGGTTTGTGTATCCCATCTCATCAACCATGATTACCTGCTGCTGTAGTACAGGGATCCTTGTACTGCTGTAAGGGTGCTCTAAAGCTTACCTATATATACCGCAAGGTTTTATTGTGTCATCCAGGTCTGAAGAATAAGATCACCCTTTTTATCTTTTCAAAATTTGCACTGTCTCTCAGGAGGAAAATGCTATGCCACCGTGCATACAGAGACATCCTGTGTTTGCAGGCTAGTTGTCTTACAGAGTTCCATATAGAACACAATATTGATTTTCTTTGGATTTACTGTACCAGTCATACTAAGTAGGAAGATACCAACCGGCACAATAAAACACAGAGAGGTTTCATGGATAACTAATGTGCACTGTTATGTGTTACCCCTTCTGCAAAAGGTGGGGGGTAGTGGGAAGGAATTCCAGCTAGAGAACGAACAAAACATGAAACAACAGCCCTCTAATTTCTGTAATATAAATTCACCTACTGAAATATCTCAACTAATCAGGGGAATAAACACAGAAAGCAAAACTCTCTGAATAAGTTAAAAATGCGTAAGGCTAGAGTACAAAGGAGCTATGAAGGCGAGCTACTTGGAGGCTGTCAGGTCTGAGTGTAAATCCTACACGTCTTCCCAGCAGCCTCCTGATCTCCGTAAGTTCTTCGTGGGAGCTGTGCGAAGGCAGCCCGTCATCGCAGCCAACTCTCACCCCACTTCTGAAGTGAGGAGCTATTAACGCTCCTACAGAAAGCTGAAACCAGCATGATATCTCGGGCCTAGGCTGCTCTGTCAGAAAGCAGAAATGCCCCCGCAAATCTTTTCTTTTGCCAGCACCGTCTTCCACAGGGTGTACTGAATTATTAGCAGGCAGTTTGATCTATACAGTCCGACAGCAGAGTATCTGGTGGTTCGTCTGTTCAAGCAGGCAGTGCTCGGTCACTGCTCCAAGTGGGTGCAGGGCAGCGGTTAGATCAGGACGCAGGGTCTTCTCCTCATGTGGCTGCTGAATCATCGTGTGGCTTTGAGCTTTGCTTTGTGAGCTTTGCCCTCGGTTCTTTCTTCGATCCCTCTGCAAATAGGGACAAAGAGGTATTTGTGAGCAGAAAGTACTGATGGCTTGACATGCTTTCAGGGGAGTTGAGAACGAGCAAAAGACTACAAAGCCACCAAACCTGCATCTCACTTAAAGTTTGTTGCACAGTTGGAGCCAGCTTCATTGCAGACACAGAAGCCTGCGGCTATGCACAACAGCGTATTTCCAGCACATTTACCATCGCTGCACGTGCAAACTGTGTGATGAGTGTAGTATGGTTAGGAAGTGTGGGTTAGAAAGAAATGGCCTGCTCACTCAGTAAGGTAATCGTAAATAGCTCTTATTCATTTATTCTTTCTGACATGAAGAACCCAATCTGCAAGCTAACCTTGACAAACTCCTGATCCCACCTTCTGTTGCTAGTAGCCGAGGAGACCCTTTTGCTTCCCATCGTTCCTGTTCTCCAGATACAAGGGAGCAGGAGGAGAGCAGGGAGAGGCAGAGGGAAGAGTTATGCCCTGCTGGTGTCCATACTGTCTCACTCGCGGTGAGACCTCCAGCACTCGGCACACATAAACCAGAACACGTGTGTGAATCCTCCCGATCTGTGCTTATACGTTCTAACTAAACCATACTGCTTTTTCCCTCTTAAGAAATAAACCACTGAACTTTTGCGGTTTTGGAAATAGTGTTTTGTGGAGCAAGAGAAAGCTTTCAGAGATTAATGGCAAAGCACCCGATCGCCAGTGTTGAGGTGTGCACTTACTATTCAAGTGCTTGTATATTCATGCAATAAAATTTCAAGGTGCTTCACTGGATATAAAAGGAAAAACTATTAGTTACAACAGTACCATTTTAAATTTAATGATGTCCTGCATGCATGCTCATCCTCGCTAATCACTGAGATTAATATACCTTTTATTGAGTATTAATTAATTTCTGAAACAAATTACTGTCTACCAAGGATTTCACAGTTGTCACTAACCAACTTAACCAAGCTGATGAACAGAAAGGCAGTAACAGAACACAATCAGGAAAATCACCTTCTCTATGAGCTGTAGAGGGCCCAAACGGATAGTTTTGACTGAATTAGGCAGAAGGGAGCAGTGAATGCAAAACCTAATCAATTTATTATAATATTAAGCTTACGTGGTTCCCATATTTGCCCCATCCCTGTAGGAAGAGTGTGCTTTGAGTGAAACACTGTGAGGCTAGCAGTCACCTGTGCTATTTTGGTGTCACAGCAGAGAAGCCAAGTACAGCATGGATGCTCAAGTTTGAACCCCCACCTCATTCCTCCTCGGCTAGATTTGAAACCTACTGAAGTGAAAGAAAAGCCTGCGTGCTGCTACCTGTACCCTGCCCACCTATAGTTAAAGAAAGCTTTATACCGCTGAGGTTGTCCAGCCACCATATCGTTTCCAGATAAAGCTCATTTGCAAATACATTGGAAATTTTTTTCAGAACAAATAGAAGGAGGCATGGCTCCAAAAACTGTGTAGTAATAGCAAGAACGTTTTCCATTAACAGATAGAAATAATGGAGCAGAGGATGGAAGGGATTTGTGTATGTAGTAGTCATTTAGAAAATAATTTCAGGGTGCATTCTCCGCAGTGATCTCGGCTTAAATAAGCTCAGGAGCCAAAGGATTTAGCTCAGAGGTGCAGTTAACAAGCATTCCTCAAGATATTGTGCCAGACTGCAGTGCCTGCCAATTAACTATTCTCAATTAAGAAAAGGAAATAAGTTTCTATTTTGTCTAGCGAATGAAATGAGGGGCTGAAGCAACCATTTTTATTATGAGTAATATCAACATAAGCCAAAATGAAGAAAATTATCTCTCCATTTTCAATCACCAACTGTACAATGTCCCTGGTTTTTAACTTTCCGACTCAATCCTGCTTCACTACTGCAAACATGAACTAGATGCCAATTGATTTTAAAAATGAATGTGCTACGATTCAACAAGGGCTGCAGGGCAGTGAATCAAAACTACTCACATGCTTGTGACTCTCTGCAGCGGCTGAATCCCTACGAAGAGGATATCAGCTCTAATAATGCACAGCTGATCCTGTGTGCGTGTAGTTCTCTCTGTCTGTGCGTCCCAAACTTATCCTCATCATATCTGAATTCACACGGTGGACGAAGACTGCAGTTCAGCAGCACGATAGTTCGCCTGTTTTGATGAACTGATGTATGAGATCTGTGCTTGTAGCCAGAGAGTATTAAAGCTGCAGATCAGGGTAGGAACATCTTCAAGTCTCCATAAAGGAGACCAACATCATTTGGGACACAAAAAAACCCTCCAAACATACATTTTTCCGCTAATAAGGCAGAAAACATTGTGTTCCTCATGCCAGAAAAGGCTTTCAGAACAATAAGAGTGGACCTTAAATTATAGGCTTTTTCCTGCTTCTCAGCACAGCATGTCCATGTGCAATTTCTCCTCCGCAACCCTATGTCATTTCCTTTAAAATAACCGTCTGGAGCTGTCCTGTGAACCTCTCAGAGACATGAAGGTACAGACTGCTGCTTCTCCCCTCTCCTGCGTGAACCTGCCCCACTCTGCCCCTCCCCATCGCAGCAACCACCGTAGGACCAAGCCTCCAGCAATTTCACTGGGAACTGGCCTTAAGTCATTTGCATGCAGCGTGACATAAATCGGATGGGGAAGACTTTATAGCTGCTTTTTCTTTTCCGAAGGAAGTGGAAAGAATAGCTACTGTGTTTCTTTCAATGGACAAAATTCAGTTCTGAATCCACCAGAGTTACTCCCCTTGTGACAGGACTGAATTTAGCCCAAAACATACTTGCTTCTTACTTTGGATTCAATCAGGTGTATTACGATAACGCTTGCATATAAAAATGAGTTATACCTGTTTGACTTTTTGTTAATTCACATACTCCACACAAGTATAAAGAAAAGAAACCTTACATCCATGTCTGTGCTTTCTGTGTGTGGCTCTTTAGCTCCACTGTCTGGTAGTGATTTAAAATTTTATAAAGAATTGTAAAATCATTTATTTTCTGATCTAAGTAAGATGTCACTGTTATGCTCCACAAGACAGGGGGTATTTAAGGTTCCTGGATGGTATAGCTGGCTGTCAGATATAATAGATGCATAAGGCGTATTGATGTTAAATGCTTGTTTGCTCTTGAATTAAGCGTGTTTAGTATTTTACTTATATTAATTAGAAATTATCTCAAGTTATAGAACTCAGATCTATTACTTCCAGGGTTCTTGTGTATTATGAATCAAAATCTTGGATTGCTCCTTTTAAGGATAGGAACATCCTGAAACTTAAGAAGAGATGCCCTTTAAGTATTTCCTTGGCCTGCTTTTCCTTCTCTGTTCTTCAGAGAATTATCACGAACCCCTAAATAAACAGTTTGCAAGAAATGATTGCATCCATTCCGTTCCCTTTTCCATCCTCCCGTTGTTACACTCCGTTTGATGAGGCTGCGATATTTTTGGAGTGCTTGCCCTAAGCAAGTGCCCATCTGTATGCTGGGAGGGGACAAGGGGGGCAGGCAGCAGAAGAAAGAAAGGTTTTAACTTTCTTCTATAGCGACAATACTCAAGATATCACGATAAGGACCCCGGTACACACGGTTAGTCGGGTGGGCAGGCAGAAATTGAGTATGCGCACAGCCAGGTGTCCCGAGAAACACATTTTCTTTCAAACCAGCATCGCTGACTTTGAAAGAAGTACTAGGCAGCTACACGGTCTTTACTGTAGAAAAGACTAGATATATTCAAAGCCAAAGCCTGCCCTGTTGACTTTCTTCGACCAGAGGACCCCATGAAAAGGCACAGTCTGAGCCTGATTCACATGCACTCAGTACAACTGCTTCAACCCACAGACCTTACAAAAACATCATCTGCCTTCTCACAGCAGTTGCCAATGTTGCCTTCAGGATCTGCAGAGGGGACCTGGGCTTCTCCAACCCAGCCCTCAGTTAATCTAAAATCTGGGGAGTGTAGAGTAACATTTTTAAATGTTTTCTAAAAAGAAAATAAAAGGCAAATATAGAACAGAGCACGTGATTTGTATCTTCGTCAACCCCCTCCTCCCATATCACTCTTCCCATCTCCTTGGCTCGTGGCCTTTTGTTACACTAAGTCTAAATACATTGGAAGGCTTCAGTTGGATGACACAAGCACGTCTTCCTATACCTGCTTACCATTTTTGCCATAGTTCAATAAAAAGAGAAGTGTTATACTTCGAGGAAACTAGAGGAACTGAATTAAATGTGACAGAGAGGCCATCTAGGAATTAAAATAATTGGAAGTAATGCCTCTTGTATTTTCATAGGCAGTCTTCCTAGACTTAGATGTAGTAAGGTAAATACAAAGATTTTTTTTTTCAATTGTGGGCCAAAAGATTCAACAGGAGCAGTTTTCAAAACCAGTCTTCTCTAATAGGAGAACTTAGATGGAGATAACAGTTCTTTTATTTCTTAACAGAACAGTCTGTTCTTAGGTAAGCAGCCACATATTTATAAATAAGCCTTTCAGTCTGACATGTTGTACCTATAGGGCTGATTATTCACACACCGTTTCGTTATATTTTCACAAAATGATTCCATTGTTCAGTGCATAACCACAGGTTTGCTCTAATCCGTAAAATAGCTCCTTCCCCTTCACATTTGACAATTAGTTTAACTGTGGGCTTCGGTGCGGAGTGCAACGTGTCTCACCTCTCATTAGTGCATTTCTTGAATGCCCCGCTCTCCAGCTCTCAGAGCCTTCTACCACCACCCGCCTTTCTCTCTTTTGAAGGCCCACAGCCGCCTATTGATAAGAAACAGGTTTGATATTTCAGGGAGCGACATCGGACGCAGCCCACAGGTTCTGCTCCTCCACGCTGCCACCTCCCTGCGCTTCTCCCCGGGCCTGGGGCGGCCGTGGCTCCTCGGCTGGTCGGGCTCCCTCTGCGCGCCCACGTCCCCTGCTCGCCTGGAAGGCACCGCCATGCCCCAGCCACCTCGCGCCTCCTGAGCCGGGCAGGGTCGGCACCAAGTGCCTGTTGCTCCTGTCTCTCCTGCTTCTCTTCCAGACTTTCCTCCTTCTCTTCCGACTCTAAAGCCCAAAGAGGAGGGCTGTGCAAACACCACGCCAGACTTCATGAACATATTTCTGTCATAGCTCAGGAGATATTCGCCTTACTCATACATTATTTCCAAACAAATACAAACAAGCTAGGGAACCTGAAAAGACTTATCTATGCCCTTAAAAATAACCCTATTGAGCACAGTGCTTACAGGTCATTTTTCTGGGCTATCTTCGTAGCTCTGCCTGAAGTCAGGACTTCAAGGGTTAAGCTGGGGATGCGTTTCAGCCTTGTAGCTCTCTTCTGTTCGTAGGTCATTTTAAAATTTCAGCACTGAGATACTGCTAACTCATTACAACTGATCTTAAACAGTGCTTCTCACTTTTAAAATGAGCCTTTCAGTTCACCTACAAAATATGGGGGTTTTTTCCTGACAGATGGGTAATAAGCACATGGAAAAAATAGTTTTTATAACTGACTGGTTGGACTGGAATGTGTATGTTTTGTATGCATAAAAACGTATACAGGCCAGCAGTGTCAAAGGCTTAAAAGGAAAGATCATTATAGCTTCTGCTAAATGCAGCTATGCTGCTAAATTGCCTGTGATCCTAGAGAGCAAAATCTTGCACGAATAATCTGTGGTTTCCCAGTCAGTTGTAAAAGTCAGGTTCCTCTGAACGCAGTCTTCCTTCAACATAGCACTCCCATCTCCATTACTTGACATGCAGTTTTTCAAATGTTAAAGCACTTTTTCAAACAGCTTTGTTGCCGCACAAAGGACAACTCTGGAATCTGTGTAAAATATTTACAAGGAAAATAAAAGACAAACTAAAAGGAAATGCAAACCAGAAAATATTCTAGTTATACAGGCCATGTCAAGCAGCATCAGACTCCCAGAAATTAAGATTTATTATAGAAGCAAGTCTTGAGACATTCCAACTGTGTTGTGTTGAGAGTTGTTAGGCTGAACTACTGTGTGGAAGATATGGTCTGGTACCTGACCACAGCCTGAGCTTTCCTTTCACATCTTTATAAGGTAACTTCATTTGAAATAGGACAAGGAGCCTTCCACCACCCTGTGGAAGATCATAGATATCAAACCATATCAAATGGAGGATTTTATCATCTGACGGTTGCCTAATTGTTGCTTTGCAGCAGGAACTGGTGGGGTTTGGTCCATTATATCAGGAGGCAAATGTCCACCACTCCAAAGCTACTTTGCCAGTCTGTCAGTCTTGGGAAAGACACTGAAATTGTTATGAGGACAGAAATTAGTTCCTCTTTCATTCTGTAGGTTATCAAGGTTAACGCTAAGCCAATACCATGTAACACCAAGTCTAACTTATGTTGTCAGACTGACTCCCTCAGCTCTGTGGCACCCAGCCATAATTTTTACACTGGCATTTAATAATCAGTTTATGCCTTCTTCTAAGCATGAAGGCAGCTTCTGCTCAGATGTCACCAACCTCAGTACAACTGCCAGTTACCAGCTAAGTGCAGGCTTTAGCTGTTGTGAGCTCCTGGAGTCCCTGACTTTCCAAGCTAGCAGATGTCTCCTAAACTTTTATCCATTTCTCCTACCCTCAATTGAGGATTGAGATACATTCACCTAGCACCAACCATGATTATCTGGTCCTGAAAACCGTTTTTCTCCTGACAGCCTAATTAGTATCATCAAGTTACTGTTTATTATATAGACTATTGTTTTAGAACATCAGTGTCCATTGAAAACAGACATTAAAAAGCGAAGAACCTATGCATATCTATCCATCTTCTCACCATTGTACAGGCAAAGTCAGTGTCTCAGGTCATTGGCGACATAATCTGTTCCCTTGATTTACAAATCAGGATATTAAGAATATAGCTCCATGATGTGCTCGCATTGGTGGCAAAATGATTCAGGTGTTTAAAACAATCTTTTGCTGGGTAACATTTTTTTTTTAATTCAGAACATTTTAGTGATCAGGTTTATGGAGTACCCCAAAATAAGAGTTTTACCATTATAATGAGGGAAGGAAAAGCAACACATTGCTGCCACAGGGCAAGAATGACTGGGTAAGGGCAGAAAAGACTGACACCAGCTTTGTCATGGTAAGAAACACCTGTTTTGAACCAGATTTACAGATCAGGGTTACCGACTTTCCATCTTGTTCTGAGAGTTGTTATTCAAAGCCAGTCACAACCAAATGCTATTACAAGTTTATTGGATGGACTGGAAAGTAGATGGATGCCACTGACAGGAGCATGATGGATGAACTTGGGAAGAGAAAATGAAAATAACAACGTCCAAGATATTGCTTGCTTCTTAGAAGATAGATGCTTGTAGTTGTTTATATTCTACAAGATTCACAAGCAGCAGATATCCTTAACAATTTACACGAATTTCTGTCTATTTTAAGTTTGCAGGCAAGTTGTGTATTAAAAAGTGACCTAAATATTAGAGGCAGGTAAGAATTTTTACAATACCCAGGACTGACCTGCATAGGAAAGAATCCTACTTAGTTAAACAAGAGGCTGCTTCAGTTTTTTTAATCTGTACTTATGAGATTTTCCAAGTCACAAAGTTTTAAACAAAGCTAGAATCTGTTATTTCAAAATTCTAACATATCATATAAATGTAAATTACATCGCAATCAGAGGAATGAATTCATCATAAACACTGTCTTTATAGAAAATGTTGAGGAGGAACACTGCAGATAAAGGAAGAAAATCTCATTACGCCATTGTGAGAGTGTGTGATTGTAATAGTTCTTGACATCAGCCAGCTATATGTCTTATGGAAAGGGGGATTAAACCAGGGGGATTAAACCAGGGATGGAACGACAGGGGGATTAAACACAGAATCTCTCATCAGAAGCAAATTGATACTTAAAACTCTCGCAAGAAGGTCTCCTGAAGATGCTGTTTGAGAAGCTGTGGAAAGGAGCCTGCAATGTTCTAGAGGTGGGAACCCAGTCCCAGTTTAACAGCAGAATGCAAGATGGTGGAAATTCCGATTTCGAGGTATCATGTCAGACAAACAATAGTGATGCTGGAGAAGCCCAGTTTGATGTTTCATTTAATGTCAGAATCACTTTGAGTTTTGTTTTATTTTCAATTTTTTTCTTCTTTACAGACTTGTTGAGTTGCTAGCACTTCTAGGAAAACAAACTGAGTGCTGGAAAGATTTGTATTCAATGAAACATGCTCCGAGATAAAACTCAAGACTATGGAAAGATCTGTGCTCCTGCCTGGGTTATTCATAACACCTTCAGCTCTTAAAAAAGAAAAGATCTTGCACATCTAACATTTTCCTCAACATGACTGTTTGTGTTGCAAAACAAGAAGATAAGACCCTGTTCTATTCTTCCTGTTTTCCCTTCCCCTTGTAGCAATCCACCCATAAATGCTTTGAGTGGTTCCGGCTAGCTGTATGTCAAAGAGTATGCTTTGGAGATATGTCACTGTCCACAGCATTTTCCTTTAATATCTCGAGATTTCCAGTCAACAATAATATTCATCAACCTAGCAACCGTTGTGGAATATATAATAGTCATTATGTGATGCATAATGGTGTTTAAAAAGGAAACCATTGGCCATTGTCTATCCTGCTAGTTTATAACACAAGGCGATTCCAGCTTTTGTTTATTACCTGAGACTTCCCTCCATCAAGGACTCTCCTGCACATTTTTATTTGGGACAGTAAAAAAAAAAAGCTATAGAAAGCCACCAAAACCACTGTGCTAATGCATTTATAAACATCCAGTAGAAACAAAAATTGGCTATTATTACATTGAACACCTGGAATGAAAACATTTCTCAGGCTTCTGCCGAAAATGATTAGCTCCTAAATAAATATTGCTGGGATGTATTTGAAGACACCATTTGCAATTCACATCTGATTTACTTTCTAATTAAACAGTGCTTACAAAAGTACTAATAATGAAATGCATGTAAAATCATCTAGTACGAATACCCGGAGTGATACATGTCTTCACATTTCCTACTTACATCCAGAGCATTTATGAAATCCTGAGCCTCCAGCAGCTTTTCTCATATTGTATTCAATCGGGGAGCAGGGGGGGGGAGCGTGAAACAACAACATTGCTTTAAAGGGACCTTGTGAAATTTAGTAAATATGATTCATTCTTTAAAATAGACACAGTTCAGGAGTAAAATAAACTTTGTTAGAAAAGTTTTCCTGTAGAGCCATGCAGTAAATTCCTAATACAGAAAATACCTCCTTAAATGTCATACACACCTGCCAGAAACCTACTCTTCAAGCACTTGTCCAGAACTTATCCTGCTGATATTGCACACAACATGTAGGATAAAAATACAGCATTCATTTTAGGAACAGAACCTCAGAAAGTTGAAAGACCTGACCTTCCTGGGATTTGGGATTTGAATGTGCTCTGTGGCAGTTATAGCATCCCCAGGGCCTTTGCACGCCAGTTGGTAAAAGTTCAATAGAACTTGGTTATTTTTTATGCTAATCACAAGTGGTAATTATTATAAAGGTTTATATATTAAGTTCAAATCTCCTTTCTAATTTGCAGAGCATATATGAAATGAATACACCGAACAGACAGAACAAGGCCAACAGAAAGTGTTTGGACACATTGAATAAAATCTATGAATTCTCTTTCATAGGATCTATGGACTACTTGTGTAGGATTTATGAACTACTTGTATAGCTGTTTTATGCTCACAAAAACATTTATAGAAAGAAGGGATCATGGGTACACACATTAACACATTTATGTTGCATTTATGCAACTGGCTTGAAAACGTTTTGTGAGTTTGTGGAAAAAAAAAGTCAACATCTGCGACTGACACTCTTGAGTAACCAAGAGACTCAACTATGTTCAAATAAACCACTGAATTTGTTTCAAGGCATAGCGAAGCAGAAAGTCAGTTCAGAGCTGAAATGATATTCAGAAAAATTAGAATTCTAGTTGGATTCAGCTGTGTTCATTGCTTTTCATATTCATAAAGCTTTAGAGGTAATCTGGGTAGCAAAGTCGAAACACTTATTTCAAGTAAGTACTCGGCCTGCTGGGACCCTTCAAGGCACCTTGTTCATCCAGTCAGGTGAACGGCAGCAAAAGTATTTGACAGCTAGTCAGGTTCAAAATTGAAAACTCATTGGAAATCCAGCTTCTTTCATTATGCTCCTTTAAACTATATTCACTTGTAATATTAGCTGGATATTTCCAAGCACAAATATATTCCCCAAACCAGGTCAAGGACACTGCTGAGAGAACCTAGGATTTGGCAAATTCTGTTTGACCAGCACTGCAAATTCGAACAAATCAGTCTGTTCATGAATAATCTGTAAATACAGAAGGAGGCTAAATTTGTCAAACAAATTCTTAACTCTACGGTGTTTGCCCAAAGCTACTCCCTGCTCCAAATGCCCTTTGGTCTCAGCTGGTGTTCTTTATGTACTCAGCATTGGAAAAAATCCATACTGGGAATAACTGAGGTGCTATGAATTGGAGAGAAAAGAAGTTTACTCCAAGCTTCTGAGCATGTATAGACGGATTTGACTCCGGTAAAATGCTGGTGCTTCTGCAGTCTATCACCTTTATTTATACAACAGGAACGGTTTAACTTGGACAAAGGAAAGTCTCTCTGAAACAAAAAGAGGAGCTCAGCCCCTGTGGCTCAGCAAGCCTAGGGCTGTTTCATTATGACCAAAGGGTCAGTCGCCCCAGCCAAGCCGTCCCTCTCCATATTCTGATATGTGCTGGTATGTCCCACATGCGGGTAAGTGTGCAATGAAAGCCACCCGCGTTTCAAACTGGCTTCTCCACGTACTGTCTTATGATGGAAAGCAAGTATCCATCAGCCTGTTCCCATCGGTCAGGTGAGGCAGAGAAACAGACCACGGGCATCCTCTAAGTTCATCCCCAGAGTGATGGAAACAAAATATATCACACTCAATAGTCTTCTGTCTTTTTTTTTTTTTTTTCCCATTTTACTTACACTTGGCAGGGAGTAGGAAAACTAATATTTTTACAATTTACAGCTATGGAGCTCTCCAATACAACAGAAGCTCCAATTTTAAGCTGGAAATATATCGCTCTGACTTTAGCAATGAAAATAGAATCCATCTCTTCTTTCTCTTACTTTGTTACTGTGAATTTAGGTAGGATGTGACTGTCATTTTGGGGTAGTATCCTTGCCTTCTGTGATCCCTGGATAATGTCTTCAATTTAGGTATTAGACTGATCTAGCTAATTAATCATAGCATACTCTCAAGGTCTCACAAAACCTATCATGGACTTCTCATATGGTACTTAGCATAGCTGTTCAACTGGCAGAAAAAAGTCTTACCTTCTCTCCCCAGAGGCAGATAGATAATCTAGCCTCTAAATCTAGCAAAACTTGTAGCAACTATTGAAAAACTACATAGGATGTCATAAGATCCACAAGCAAACTTTTCCCTGCTAGTTTTTTGGTTACTGATTGAGCCTTGTTTTCTATTTCTTCTTCTTTTTCAGTAACAAATGGTGACTGATGAAAGCTTTTCACTGCAAATCAAAGGCATTCGTCCTGTTTTCTGTAAAAATTGGGGTAGCGACAAATCCACAAATGCTTTGCCTGAATCTGTTCTTTGGAAGAACTCTGGCTTGGCCAACGTATGTGTTTGATCACCGTAGTATCTTTTACCCGGCGCGTGAAACTAAAAGCAATTACGGGAAGAAGTTTAGCCCAGTGGTTGAGCAGAAGACTAGACCCCTGCTTCCTCTGGTTTGGCTCTGCCACGGAGGTTTATATTTTCAAAAGTAGTTTACAATTTTGGAGGGGTTCACTGTCTAAAACATCAAGCAGAAAATAAAATGCACATGGAATTAAAGAGCAAATTTTAAGGCTGCTCTAAAGCTCCTTCAAAGCATTGCCACTGATTTTGGTAATCTTTGGGTCAATTGCTCAGGCCTTTACTTCTGTGCCTATCAGTTGGTAGCAGGAGACAGATGAAATGAATGCTCTGGACAGGCAGCACAGTTAAGTGGAGCTGCAGGTCAGAAAATTTATGTTCTGACCCTGCATCTGCCACTGATGCAAGCCTAGACAAATCATTACATCCCTCTCCATCTCAATGGCAAAATGGGACGGTATTTACCCACCTTTTAAAACATTGCACTTCGTGCTCCACCAGCGGTAATCATTCTATGACTAGGAGGCTTAATTATTTGAAACCGTTTGAGATGTAACATGCTCTGAAAGTATGAAGTGTTATCATTAATAATAATAATGAAAACGCAAAAAGAATAATTTCCAGTAAATTAACACAGAACCACAGAACAGTTCCAATCTTGTGGGTTTTAAGCATAGCATTTCTTCCCGAGGGCTAGAGCAGGATCTTCCCCCCTTCATTCATTTCAGCCAACAGTTAGGTTCAGATTGCCTTTTAAATATTTAATAACTGCTTGGGACATTTTATTTTATGGTAATTCCACATCACGCATCCCTGGGCTTCTAAATTCAGTGCCAGGTTTTAGAACAAACAAAGCCAGTTAATTCCTCTGGGTGTAGATCACACGACCCTCCCTTAGAGTTTCCTGAAGGTCAAGTGAAACATCCAAAGGAGTTTTTTTCGTTTTTCACACCCTTCTTTCCACCCACCATCAAATCAAGCAAAGCTTCTCTTAATCATTATCAGGGAGACAAAAAGTTATAGTGCGGAGCAATGGACCAGAATTTCACACTCCATTTGCACAATAACTCTGAGGGTTGCTAATGTGCTGTTTGCTTTTTAGCAGGCATCTCTGCAGCCATCACTGAAATGCATTTTGGCACTGCTCCCAGGGCAACTTAACTATTTATGACAGCTTGTCTTGAAGTGCCTACATGAACATTAGGATGTCCACAGCAATCTGCAAATTGACCCATCCACATGGCATTTGAGATCAGATGGAAAGAGCTTTAATAATGTAATGAAGGTTAGGGTAGATGTCTTTTTTAATTTATCTTTTTTACTCATGCTCCGGCAGCAGCTCTGAATTTCCATCCCATCTTCCGGCCAGGATATGTCAAATTGTGAAATCCTCCCATATTAACAGATGCTAATGACCTGACTCTGACTTGGACTGTCTTTTATTACACATTCAGTCAGACAATAAATGGGAAATATAAACTCCCACCCTGCATAAACCATCTTCCTCCAGAGAGTGAACCTGCTACACCAGACCCAGCTGTTTGCTTACTGTCCAAGATGAGTGATGGACGAGTAATTTAAAAGACAGACATTCTTCCTGACAGCTTTCATTTCCATGCTGCTCCAAGGTTCAGAAGTGGATTTTATTCTTCAACCTTTATTTCAACTTTTTGGTCTCTCTTAGAAGCAAAGCTGCCTAATAAAACGACATTTTCAGTCACAGGTACTAACAGGGAAGAAGAAAACAAACTTCAGCTGAGATCCAACTTCAGCCCCCAGCGAGAACGAGGAGTTATGTCAGGGCGATTCACCGGGGTGGGAGAGGTCACAGCCCCTAACTCTGTTGTGATTTATTCACAGGGCAGCCAGCGTGAAGCTACCTCACCTCATTAGGCCACACTTTCTCTGTTAAGGAATTGATGTGCATCAGGAGCTGTGAGAGAGGCAATTTGTTACAGAAAGTTATAGCAGAGGAAGATACAGAAAAAGAGTGAATTACCTCCCGTCTTTGCACCTTTGTTTCCCTTCACCTGGTTTGACTATAAATATTTTGTGTCGCTATTGGTTTTAAATATATGCTGTATAGTACACATCGCAATACTCCCCATAACCCATCTCCTTAGGTGATAATTATCTTTCTCTCTCTTTCTCTCCACAGCGCTAACAACATTCTCACCTCTCTCTTTGCTAACATCTTCCCTTCCACGGATACCTCTTCGTTCCAACTCTCAGACTGATTAGCATAATTAAATTACGTTAGAGTCGCTGATCCCAGCTTGCACTCAGTTTGAAGTTTGTTGCTTCTGTTCTAACGAGCTGAGGGGTTTGAGTATCGCAGACTTGTTCATTTTTCTATCAGTAGATTCTAACAAAAGACAGTCTCTCTCTTATTATAGTCTTCTTTATAATCATAAACCACAAACCTACACGTATAGTTCTGTGTGTGT
>NW_009218996.1:0-3406 GCF_000690835.1 Fulmarus glacialis
CAGGGCACGGCTGAGCCCCGCAGCCATGGTGCTGGCGCCTCGGGGGAAGCGTGTTTAAAAAAGGGCAAAAAATGCTAGAGTGAGAGAGGAGGCAGGAACAACGGAGGAAAGAAGAAGGTCAGAGGAGTAGGACGTATTCCATGGCAGAACAAGCACTCCTCTGAATCATAGAATCATAGAATCATATGATTGATTCTGAAGGGACTGTGACCTACGGATAAGCCACTGCTTGAGCAGGTATACCTCTGAAATTACTGCAGCCTATGGAGGACCCATGCTGGAACATAGGAAAGGCGTGAAAAAGAAGAAGAGGCAGAGACAAACCACTATGTCCTGACCCCAACCCACTGTGCTGCCTGTTGCCTCACTGAAGAGATTGAGTGTGACCTGTGGCAATATCAAGGAGGAGGAAGAGAGTTGCTTGCAGCGAAGGTGAGCCTGGGAGAGAAGATAAGCCTGGGAAAGTGGAAGGAAAGGTGTTTTAATGTTGGTCTTTGTTTCCCAATACTCAAATCACTAATTAAGTATTTATGTTAATTAGCAATAAATATAATTAATTTTCTGTTTTGCCCATGACAGTAATTGGTAAGTGATCCCTCTGTCTTTATCTCCAGCCATGAGCTTTTTCATCTTATTTTCTGCCACTATCCTGTTGAGGAGGGCAAATGGGAGAGTGGCTGGATGGAGTATTTCAGTGGAAATTTGAGCCTGCAATGAATGAGACTGGAGCTGGGAAGTAGGGGAATGCAGAAATCAGTTCTCAAAAAAACACGTAAACATAACTTTGTTTAAAGACTAAAGATCAAAACAAATGCAAATCAGGATTTTGTTGTGTAAAAGAAGTAGAAAGGAGGACATTTATAAAAACTAATAAGTGTGTAAAAACACAAGAAATTTTGGTAGGGACCTCAAAATAAAAGCTACCAAGTTACATAGGTGAAATAACAGGACGGGAGGTTCAGTCACAGAATCTTTTCTTTTAGTAGGATTCCTCATGTTTTCTACATCAGTGAGCTTTCTATAAAATATTAAGTTATGCCTGTATTTACAGAAGGTAAAGATGAGGAGCACACTCTAGCCCAGTAAATATTACTTTACCATTACTAGTAGAAGGCCATAGACATTATACTGACCGACACTGCAAGGTTTCAGGATTTGTCTGAGCTCATCCTGGGCTGAGCTGGTTCTACCTTGTAACAGTACCCATGTACCTTATATGATATGATAGTATAGATGTGTCCTAGTTTTGTCTGGGACAGAGCTAATTTTCTTCCTAGTAGCTGGTATAGTGCTGTGTTTTGGATTCAATATGAGAATAATGTTGATAACACGCTGATGTTTTAGTTGTTGCTAAGTAGTACTTACACTAAGTCAAGGACTTTTCAACTTCTCATGCTCTACTGACTGAGAAGGCTGGAGATGCACAAGAAGCTGGGAGGGACACAGCCAGGACAGCTGACCCAAACTGGCCAAAGGGATATTCCATACCATATGACATCATGCTCAGTATATAAGCAGGGGGCTGCTGCTCGAGAACTGGCTGGGCATTAGTCAGTGGGTGGTAAGCAATTGCATTGTGCGTCACATTTTTTGTATATTCTATTATTATTATTATTATCATCATTAATTATTTTCCCTTCCTTTTCTGTCCTATTAAACTCTCTTTATCTCAACCCATGGATCTTACTTATTGTTTCCCGGTCCTCTCCCCCATCCCATTGGGAGTGGGGGTGTGAGTGAACAGCTGTGTGGTCTTTAGCTGCCTGCTGGGTTAAACCACAACAAGATGTCATAGTGTATATGATATACCATAGGCTCTCTCTAGTTAATCACAGTGCATCAATAGCCCCAAGATGAGTCTGAAGTAGGCTATTGTGCAGCTTTAGATGGGAGACCATGGGAAGGAAGATGACTGTGATAGGAATCATGTGAAAAGAAAAGCAAGCAGACTCTATGATTGGAGAAGAAACCACTACTACTATGGGCAACTCCTCCCAGCAAGGAAATGGTGGTGCTGCTGAGTCATTGTAAATACTTCCTGCCTCCACCCCACTTCCTGAGGAAGACTGAAACTGCTGAGCTTAGGACCCAGAGGGACTGTGGAAGAATAAGGATACCACCCGAGAAAAGGAGAAGGTACTGGGAAAATTCTGACAGTAATTTTTACCTTTTTTTTTTTTTTTAAATGAGGCTTTTCTATATTAGTTAAATATAGAATTCTAGAGCATTAATTAGACTAACAATATTTTTTCATATGTTTGAGTACCAAGTTCCCTTTTGCTCATAATCAGATTTTGAGATTTTTGAGAGTAACAATATACATTAGTATATTGATTATGATACAAAAAACTCTGGTCTTATAAAGAAACAAACAAAGCAACCTGCTAGCAGTATGGGTTTTTTTAGGATACCACACCAAGTTTTCTATGAACCATTATATATGTATGTGTATATACATATATATATGAAATGGACTTTTTTCCTCCAAGGGAAAAATTAACTTTTCCATGTTATTAGTAGGACTAGCTCATATAGTAAACACAGGAAAGCTACTAAAAGTGTGACCCTTTCTTTTCTTTATTTTTAAAATGTGAAATTGATCAATAAGAATCCTGCTTATTAAATGCACTTATTTACAGATTTCCTTTATGAACTGAACTGCACTACAGTTTTATACAAATTGTTTTCCTGTAATTGTTTGTTGATAATTGAATGTTTGGAATTGTCCATTGGAAATTATTGCTGATTATTGAAAGCACATTCTGTTGGATTTTACTCTCCCAATGAATTTCTGAGCCTCTGGAATTTGCTTCTCTTTCATGAAAATACAGGAAGATTTGGACACTCAAATATAAATTCCAAAATCTGCTTTTGTTACTTAATTACTAGGAATTTTGAGTTTTAAATATATCGCCTGTAAAAAATAATTTATCCTTCTGGAAATAATCAGTTCCTTGAGATGAAACTAAAATTTTGGTTCAAATTTTGAGACTGAATTTTCTGAAGCTGTCATATTAGTCATATATAATAGACTATGTCATAATATTTGCTCTCATGTTTATGTACCAAGTATATAACTCAGAATGCAAAGTTTTGCAAAATGCAGTTATTAGAAACCATTTTCCTTTTCTTGTCACATCATTTGTTTTCTTTCTGGCTCATTTCTGAAATATGTAGATAGGGGATTTAAGCCTCTCTATAAAAATGATTCAGTCTTAATTAGGTTATCTGTGAGGCAGTTTGTTTGATGCTTTTCCTATCTAAAAGTAACTGAGCTTACATAGACACCCAAAGCGTTAGAAAACTGTTTAGAAAAAGACAGAAGAACTTTTATTGTTGGTTTGAAAGCTTTGAAGGGGAGTAAAGGATAGAAGGCTGCAGAGAG
Source organism: Fulmarus glacialis (assembly GCF_000690835.1). NCBI lineage: Eukaryota > Metazoa > Chordata > Aves > Procellariiformes > Procellariidae > Fulmarus > Fulmarus glacialis. Next base: position 3,386 of record NW_009218996.1, read on the forward strand.
GAAACAGTCGAGGAGGTTCTT
>NW_009218997.1:0-219 GCF_000690835.1 Fulmarus glacialis
AGTATAGCAAGCGAGGGAGACCCGTCCGCGGCCAGGCTGGGAGCCGCCCCCCCCCCTCCATGCCCTGCACACCACAGATCCACATACAGCTCTGCCCACGGGGACACTCATCCCCAGCCCCCCAAACATCACCCCACTGGTGCTGGGGGTCCTGGGAGCAGCTCAACCCCAGCAGACATCTGCCCGCACAAGGCACTTGCCCGCAGGCAGGAGCGGGTG
>NW_009218997.1:851-3842 GCF_000690835.1 Fulmarus glacialis
TATTCCCATCCCAGCACCCACCCTCCGGGGGGGAAAGGCAGACAGGGCACAAGGGATGCACCCCAGAGCCCGGGGCATGGCAGAGAGGGCCATCGCCACCCTGAACCCCAGGGGACGGTCCTGTCCCTCCAATGCCGCCTCCTTCTAGACGCTCTTTTTATCTCTCTACATTGCGAAGGCGCTGCCAGGACCCCAAGTTTCCCCCAAACAACTCAATTCGGCTGAACAGCAGCGAAAGCAGAGAACACCCACGCCCTGCTTCTTGCTCCTGTTTATCTCCAAAGCTTTTTTTTCCTTTTCAAAAAAAAGAAAACCATGCCTGCCTTTAATCTGGAGGAGTGTTTGCAGCTCGGAAGAAGGCCCAAGCGTGGCGACGGGAGCCAGGGCAGAGGAGGGCAGAGGTTCGCTGCAGTGGCCCCTGGCAGGGCTTAGCTCTGCTTCGGCCGAAACGATGCCAGGGCGAAGAGGCTCCGGGCAGCGGGACGTTTTGATTTGTTTGCTAGCGCGGGAAGCCAGGTGGCAGGAGCAGGCAGGAACGCTAATGGGTTTCCCAGGCAGCTGATGTTTTGCTTTTCTTTTTTTTTTTTTTCATATTTCAGATGCTTTAGAGAGAAAAACAGCCCGCGCAGCATTTGGGAGGGGAGTTTGGTGCCATGACCTTCCCAGAGCCGGGGGGATCTGGGAAGCTGGGGGGAACCACGAAGCCTGAGCTGAGCACACCACGGGACAGCCGGGCTCGGGCGCCCATCACGGGGCTGTGGGGATGCACCCGGCTGCAGAGGGCACAGGGGGACAGGATCAGGCCCTGCCTTCCCCCCACGCCCACCAGCACTGCTGCCCTCAGCCCAGAGCTGGCTGCATTTCACTGACAGGGGGAGCAGATTTGGGAGGCTGCGCATTTCAAGAGTGTTAGCATCGTTTGACAGCGATGATAGATGTGTGGTTTTAAAGGCACCCCGGGACGGGGGACATTCACTCTGCACCTCTCCGATGGTCCCCGCTGAGCTGGGAGGGACCCCCAGCAGCGGGGCTCTGTGCACCAGGACCCTCTCTTTGTTTGCTGCCTGATGCAGCTCAGACTGCCAGTTATAATTTATTAATCTCTACATGGGTTTATATTTGGCTCCCAGTGTGTCTGCAACCCTGTTTGCAGAGAGGTTTGGGTACCAAGCTCGCCTTGGAGGAGGAGGTCTGCACTGAGCCCCCAAAGCTGGAGAGGAGAGACCTGGGGTTGGGGAACAGCTTTGGGGACGGCTTTGGGGACAGGCAGAGTTGGGGCCCTTGGCTTCAGCACTTCACAAGAGGGCTCCGAGGCTCCCTGCTTGTAGGAAACATGACGTGAGATTTTCCCTATCCAGGAGCCTCAGTCAATGGGCTGGAATGAACCTGTTCTCTCCTACTGTTTGTTCAGGAGAGCTGGGAGGCTTCAGAGAGGAGCCAAGCATTCAAAGGGCCTTTGAAAACATGAATTGAAGGCTCTGAGCAAGGAAACGCTGCATTTTTTCCTTCTGCTCCTTGGACAGCTGCAGCCAGTGCCTGGCAGCCTTCAGAGCTACCTTGATGCTACGGTGGGGAAGAAGGGGAGAGGCAGCCAGGTCCCAGCGGGACACCTTGCTCAGCCTCAAAGCACAGAGCAATCACCACCGACAAATGTCCTGGGGCTTCCCATGCCCCTGTCCCCTCCTAAGGTCTGGCAAGGGGCTGGGAGCTGCTGTCACATCCCAGCAGAGCTGCTCTGCCCCGTGATGGCTTGGCACAGGGGCTCCGGGTTTGGATACCCATCACCCTGGGGAGCAGGGGTAGGTCCTGTGTCAGGCTGCTGCAGATTGGGGTACAGCGGTCCCACAAATGGAGCTGGGAAGTTGTCAGCATCCTGCCAGGTTTGGTCCCGACACCGTGTGATACTCACGGGCAGAACCGAGCTGTGGGCAAACATCTGCATCACAAGCCTGGGCACAGGCAATAAATCACGGCAGCAGCAGAGCCTGTGACACCTGATGGGACTTTGCGATCTTTGCAGCTGGCAGCTCCCTCACTGTCCTCCCGAGTGGATTTGCACTTGGCTAATCTTGTGCAAACTGCTCTCCTGGCTCCTCTGCAAAACCTGGAGGCTCTCAAAGGTATTTCACTGCGTGCTTATAACCAGCCTCTGTTAGCCATGGAGATGTTAGCAGTGTAAAGCGTATGTCCAGGGACAGGCGAGGGAGCGACTGGATGAGGAAACGCTTCATAGTTTCCAGCTCTGTTCCAAATTAAGCACTTAACCTTTTCAAACACATTTTACAGTGGTTGTAATAAGCTCTGACCCTCTTTGTGCTGAGACATCCTCTCCCAGCGCAGCCCAGGGCACCCGCCACGCTGTAAGGGGTGAGGCACCAGAGCCCGTAGACGGAGATTTAAGAAATTCGGCGTCTTGGGTTTGCAGGGAGGGGGATGAGAGCACACACGCTGAGACCATTGGGTACCCAGAGCCACATCTGTGGGGCTGGGAGCTGTGGGATGGGCTGCAGGGACATTCCTGGGTCTGGGTGCTGGGAGGGTTGAGTCCACCCCATAATAACCCGCAGACCCCGAGAGACCAGGGAGTTATTACATGAGGCTCCAGAGCCCCAAGGGCAGCCTGTAATTACGGTGGGACGGGGCAAAGGCTTCCCCAGCCAAACTAGCATTTCCCAGTGCTGGTGGCTGTGCAAAGTCAGCGGCTGGGGAGGGTAAGGGGCAATTTGGGGTTTGCTCTCCCTCCCCCGTGCCCCCCCAAAGAGATCTGGAGGCAAATAGGAGCTGCTTGTGGCTACTGAGCAGCCCAGCCCCGCTCGCTGCCGGACCACGATGGGATGGACGAGCAAGGATGGGGGGACGGGGGCTGCAGGGCTGCTCTGCACAGTGCAAAGGTGGGTGGCACTGGGTCCATGTAGCATGTCCAGGGCGGGGGACAGAGGAGCGGCAAGGGGACATGGGTGGGGGCCGGGAGCTGGCACCCCCCTTATTTTA
>NW_009218998.1:0-35966 GCF_000690835.1 Fulmarus glacialis
CGGGAGACCCGCCGGCTCTGTGCGCAGGGCGAGCGCGGAGCTTGGAGTACCCCTTGGAGCCTCCGAGGCAGAGCGGCTGTCTGTCACCGAGAGGCGTCCGCTCCCGCTTCTGCAGGAGCAAAGAGCGAGCCGCCTCCTCCTACTTGGAAGTAATAAGCAGTCACGCTTTCGCTAACAGTTTTACCCGGGTGGCAGCGTGAACCCCAACAGGATAACATGGCTAGGCTGGGGGGTTGTTTCCTGGGGTGCATTTTAGCCTAAAGAGAGTACTCAATTATTACACGCAACCAGAAACAGGATTTTCTCAAGACGTGGTGTATGTAGATGTCGTATTCTGCTTTTGTGCGTTGTATACCGTTACTGTAGTGAGAGAGAGGTAATACAGCGATGTTCCTGGGAAAAAAATGGATGGGCTTATGACAGTTTTGTAAAGAGTAGTGAGAGAAGTTATTCTGTCTCCTATGAAGAAATTTAAACTGCACCTTTACAGAATATATAATAGTTTGTATTGCAGAAGCCAGGCAGTAGTAAGCAGAAGTTAATCAGAGTAGCAGATCGTCAGATAGACTGTGCTCAGTTTGTGGGCCCTTGAGCAATGGGCAAGTCACTGTGGCTCGCATGCTCTCCTCCTGCTGCTGGTGTGAACAGCATCAGCCTATCCCTCGGTTTAAACGTCTAAATTACGTTTCCAATGTTGTTCACGACCTGTGGAAATGTGCTCAGTGATCTACGGTTTGGGGATCAAGTAGTTCCTATTTGTGTGTATAATGCAATGCTCATCCCTGAGAGTACAGACAGCCTTTACGGGGGGAGGGGAGGGAGCCCAGGCCATCCAAATGTGTATGTTTGGCATCTCTCTTGTGATCTTTAATCTCTTTTTTTTTCTTACCCTAGATTAAAAGAAGTTTAAATACGTGTAAGCTATGGACTTTCTTTGAACCGTGCTCACAGAACCATGCTTATGGTTTTAGAATGTTTTAAAATTGCAGGTGTAAAGTATTCAGTCTCTTTAATAATGAAGAAGGGCATTTACTTTTTTAATGCTAGCTCTGAAACAATGGTATATTCAGTCGGAAAAGTTAACGAAAAATGCCGTTTGGGTGTAACAGCACGAGTGAAAACTTTAGCCCAGAAGCAACCTGGAAAGGTAGAGGAAATTAAAAGCCGGAGTTGAGGATGTGTCTGGGTTTTTTTCATTTTAGATGCAACATGCTGATTATGATGCACTGGTTAAGTGCAGGTCAGGAAAACTTTGAGAAAGACTTTATTTTCATGTGTCTTAAAGCTTTAACAAATGTAATTAAATAAGTCGTCTTGTCCTCAGGGCAAAACACAGCATTGATGTTCTTTGTTATAAAATCATGGGAGTATTTTGCGCTCACATAATTCAAAAAATAATTTGTTATGAAACTACAGGTTACGTATGTGGTTTTGCAACACCAGTGATGATATCAGTAGGTGTTTTGGCCGAGTCATATATGCACATTACGCTAAATCAGATTGATCATGTCAAGTGAATGAAGTTACAGAAGGGATTTATTAAAAATGCTAGTGGGCAACTTCATGTTTGTGCTAGTCGTCTTGTTTCTTTTTAGGGTAGGAGTTTGGTGTGAATTGGCTTAGTCACAAAGACCCATGAATTAAAAGTATACGCGCTTGTTTGCGGGACCTGCTGAAAAACTGATTGGCCTTTCTTTATGAGGGTTCCCCTCCTTACTGTGAGAGAGTATTTGGGTATGCTATTTGCTTCAGTTCTACAGCAATGCTTTCTCTATTCTTAATTGTTTTGCCCGCTGAGGCAAAGAGTCATGGGGTTCAGTTCTGTGATTCAGCAAGTTTGGTCTAACGACTACTGCTGCAGAAGGGGATGCTTTTACTTTCTCTTCTTCCCTTGTGCTGATACTGGCATTCATCCGACTAAAGAGCTAGTCAGTTCAGGGAGACAGTTTTGGTGCTCTTCAGTTTTTTTGGCAGGGTTCATGCTCTGGGAGTTAGTTCACTGAAATGGTCAGAAGAGGGCCGGAGTCAGCACAAGGGAAGAGGCAGGAGTGGGTACTCACAGGCACTTAGTGGAACGATGGAGTGGTGACCGAGGGTGGACAAGAAATAGCCAGTTTTTGGATTTGCTTAGCCATGTTGCATAAAACAAGTATTCAGTTGGCTGAAAGTAATTTTTTAGGCAATTGTTGAGGTCGGAGTTCCTGGCATAACTTCTTGTCCCCATGCACATTTTCTGGGAGGGAAAAAGAAGAAAAGAGCAGGTTAAAATTTGGTTGTGTTATTTCACAGGATGCTCTTAGGAGTGAAGAACCTCATCAGCACAGGCTCTGATTCTTTGCTTTAAAGTGCATTTTCGTATCTTCCCAGCATTGTTATAGTGTTCCAAAGTATCTTTCATCAGAGCAGTGATAAGTACCATGAAAATGGCGTTTTCACTGCGAAGAGTTGTTAGCTTCTTGGTAATGCTATGTCTTTTGATGTTGTAGGTAATCTTATCTGGAATCTTAGGCTTAACAACATGGAAGAGGCCGATGATGCTTTTGGTAAGTACGGATTAGAACTTCTTGTAATAGTCATTGGTAAAAAAACAACAACAACCACTTCTTTCTCCTTGAAAAAATAGACTATGCTGTTGAGTCTCTTTTTTTAAACAGTAGAATCACAATTATTGAAAGAGGAGTCAAAACCTGTGAAAGGCTGTATTCTTTCCTGTAAGGATGGAGTTCCCATTAAGGGCAAGTGTGGACCACGTCTGCAGGAAGTGTTAATGTTGTTTACAGAGCACTTTTTGTGTTAGTGTAGGTATAAGAAAGTGCTGGTTTAGTATAAATAACTTAGCTCTCTGAGGCAGTGCTTCTTAAGCTTACACAGGGGAGTTGGTCTTAAAGCTTGACTTAGTTGTACTGTTTGTTTCAGTGTCTGATAGCAGTTTGAGAGCTAACCTAAGTATTGCTGTCTTACAGTAAGTATCCAGTGTTACTGTTTCAAATACAGTTGACATTACATTGCTCTGAGAGAAGTACATTGATGTACAGGGTGTGTAAGCTGTTTCTGTTTGTAAGTGAGATCTGAAGCTGCGCGGCTTTCAGCGTCTTAGAGTTGGGATTTGAAAAAAAGGTTTTGAAGGGGTTTTTTGGTTGGTTGGTTGTTTTGGGGGTTTGTTTTTTTGTTTTTTCCCCAGCCTTCCTGTCACTTCTGAAGACTATTTCCGGGCCAAAGCAGATGTTTTATTTTTATACAGCGCTTCTTCAGGATCCGCATGGTCATCAGTGAGGAATAGCAAGGATCAGATGTGTGAGCTGTGGATAAATTGCTGTTTCTCAGTGGTGCATTGGTTAGCACAGGCAGAGCAAAGCAGGTTTTTTAGCAGTTCTGTGGATAGAAAGAGGAGCTTGATGTCTGGGGCTCCCAATCTGGAAGGACCATATTTTCATGAAAATAAATATAAATGCCATCTGTCTCAAAATGCCTGAGGCTTGCACAGTGCTCCCTGTTTCTATATTGCCTGCGTTCTGTGCTGTTTCTACAGCAAATTGTTGCTGTAGTTTCCTTTTGTCTGTTGTTGCTCTTTCACCCTTTCATATTCTCCTTTGTATAAACTTTATGGGCCCTTCCTAGTTTTGCTTAAATATGAAAGCACCAAACTCTTCCTGATCCTTTCATTTATATCAAATAATCTTTAGGACGGTCAAGTGCTGGAGCAGGTTGCCCAGGGATGTTGTGCAGCAGATGGGGAAGTTTCTGAGATGAGACTGATGAAATCCCTGAGCAGCCTGTTATGATCCATAGCTGATCCTGCTTGGAGCAGGTGGATATAGTAGAGTCTTCCTAAGCTCCCTTGCAGCCACAGTTATTCTATGATTATGTGATTCTATGAACCTGTATTTTTTTTCTTATTTGTATGTGTATTTTATAGAGGTCTGATTTTTGAAAGCCAGATTAGATCAGACTTGACATTGGGAAATGTTTCTGTACCGAGAGGGTGGTCAGACACTGCAACAGGCTTCTAGAGAGGTGGTCGATGCCCCAAGTCTGTCAGTGTTTAAGGTGCATTTGGACAATGCCCCCAATAACATGCTTTAACTTTTGGTCAGCCCTGAAGTGGTCAGGCAGTTAGACTAGATGATCATTGTAGGTCCCTTCCAACTGAAATATTCTGTTCTAGTCTGTGCAGAAAATGAAATTAGCATTAAACATTTCATGAGGCTAAGGAAATAATGCATTGAACTAGCTACGGTCTATCAAGGACAGATTGTTAGTGTCTGTGAGCATACTTATTTAGCACTAAATTTCTAATATATCTACCCTCTAGTAACTTGAACATTTTCTCTTGGGCGTTATGAGGAGTTGTATGAGTTGTAAAAGCAAGTTTCCTAAATACCTAAGCAATGAGACTCCTTTTACAGCCATGGCTTAGAGTTATCACATTCATAACTAAAATTATAAAATGCATTCAGAGCTAAAACATACCCCTTTTCCAGCTGTGACTGCCCTCCGCTTTTTACTCCTTATGCAAGGCCCTCTGCACTTATTTCTTGTAAATACACTTCTAATGGATTCCTCTCTCCCGACTTTTAGACTGAATCCCTTTTCCCCTTGCCTGCACAGAGCCACCTCCCTGCTGTGAAGGAAGTAGAGACCACACAGCTCTCTCCCTGACAGCCCTTAACTCAAGCAGGTGCCAGGTGTAGAAATGCCTTTATGCGGCAAGTGAGCTTTGTGGAAAGGATGGATTGTACGTGAAGGCAGCTTTATAAGATTGCCATTGAACCCAAATATTTAGCACGTTGGGTACCTGTGCTAAAGCCATGCCAGAAATCTGAGGAGTGGTATCAATTACCACGTTTTACATTACAGCAACTTATGTCAGAATTTAGTTGTCTTTATGCAGAGACTTTGGACTGTGCTCAACAGCTAGTGTAATGCTTATGGGATTAAGTGGTCATTATTCTTTTTCATATATAGTCATGTCTCAATCTACAAATGCTCTCTTGATCGTAAAGAAGGGCCTCTTCTCATCTTTCTTTTTATGCAGAGCTGTTTTCAGTCACTCAGTTCAGTTTCATAATTTCTTCAAATTGTGCAGATACCCCCTGGAATTCTTCATATATATATGCATCCAAACCCCCCAAAATAGCTTTGTTTTCAGCCCAAGTTGGATAAATATATCTAGATTTTAATTTGTCATGGTGTGTACTAAAAGCTCTCAGATGTAGCCATTAGGCTGTAGTTAAGAGTAGACGGTTGAACTCCATCATTTAGCCCTTTCTCCTTCCCAGAGCTGGGTCTTGAACAGAATTATGGTGACCGGTGTGTGCCACAGAATTTATTCATGAGGAGGTGCCGGTCCTCAGAGCAGTGTGTGGTAGGGTTTATTCTTAAGAACATGGTAATGCTGTTTCTGGTGGCTTCATGTATTACTTATTTTTGGGTTTGATTGTCAGTTTCCGGTACTTGAGGAATTTTATAATGCAATTCACATTTATCTTTTCCCACTTTAAAAATACTAATTCTTTCTGAAAGAAACCTGTTTGCTACTCTGATTCAGGGTTTCAGGATTCAGGATTTTCATCTCTGAAAACCACTGGAGTACGCTATTTGCCTGCAGCTCCTTTGCATGGCAGCAGTCTAGCTCCTCCAGTAAAAGGGTGGTTAGTGTCTTGGCTCACAAAATGTTTCTCTCCATCTTCCCCCTTTAGGTGATGATTTCTCACTGCCTGGGTTTGTTCCTTTGTGAACGGCCAGGCTATCCTGTGGCTGCCACTTCAATCCGAGGCCTTGGTCATGGGGAAAAACAACCCAACTGTTGGTGTTTTCCCATGATGGCAAGGCTCTGGTGCCGCTGCTGAGGCTTGGAGAAAGCGCGGGGCTGCGATGTTGTGAGAAAGGAGCTGGGGACAGACTGCGGTGTCGAAGGCAGAGAGGGCTACTGTGTTTCGGTCACTCATGTTTTTCCCCCAGAGGGGAGAAAGGAAGGGAAACCTATTAGTTACAGCTGTAGTGGATCTTTAGTAGCACCACCTGTGAGAGGAAACCAGTCCTGAAGAGGGATGGCTGTGATAAGATCTGTTAGTAAATAAAATTGAGAGCCACATTTGTTGTTTTTTGCCACTCAGGCTGTATTACAGTGTAGGAAGATACTGGGTAAACAATAGGTCCCAGAGACGGGGTACTGCAAGGCAAAATCGAATTATAATCATATCTTTTGAAGGACATTCTTGCAGGGGAGGCTTGGCCTTCAGCGATACAGCTGCTGAGAAGCCTGGGTCTGAAATCTCACCTTGCTTTTAGTTGTCTGCGGCTTTTCTGTTCTGGGTATCAGTTGTCAATTGACGTTGGAAGTCAGCTTGTAACACTTGTGCTCTGAAGCTGATATTTCTTCCAGAGAAGAGGCTTCTTCCTGTGCATACCTGTGGGGAAAGGGAAACTTTTTCCCCCCACAAAGTTGTTTGAGTATTGACTCTCAACCGTTCTGGGCTCGATGTTACTCTCTACTTGTATAGAAGCTGGTTCCTTCCTCTCTGCTCCTAAACTCCTGCCTTTCATAGGGCTTTAAAGCTTATTTTTAACTGAAGGAACCTAACTTCTTTTCTGAAAGTATATCAACTCCGCATTGTTTGTTTGATTGCATATGCGTTGAGGGCAATTCACATCTTCCACATAGGCCATGCTTGCTATATTAGCCTCTGTCCTTGCTTGTATATCAGTTTGGACTAGCCAATGCACTGTGAGTTTATGTTGTATTCCCAGGTGTTGCCTGCAGCCATACATGCTTTGCTGAATGCAGAATTGTTCTGCTAGTGAAGCATCCTTTCCTTTCCAGTCACGTACAAATCAGCTGCAATCCTGTAGAGTGTGCTTTTTAGGAGGAGTTCTGGTTGTGCGTTTGGTTGTTTTTTTTTTTCACCAACTGTAACAAAGACTTCAAGTTAAGCATATCTCTGGTGGCTGCTTGGTGTGTGGGTTCTGCTGCTAAAGAGAAGATTTAGCTGTGATTGCATGAAAAGTGACAGGCGTGCAAGCGCGCAGGAAGACACCAGGCTGTCATGCTGGGTAGAGCGTAGCTGTGGTGGCTGCAAGCACTGGGGAGCTGCTCGGTACCCGCAGATGCATGGGATCAAGAAATTAACGGCATGGATGCAGGCTGGGTGAATGTGACTCTGGCTTTCAGCTACATCAAGTGCTTTATGGCTCCGCTGTTAGCTAGCCTGCCAGCTACGTGTCGTCAGCTTTCATGTAAAGGTTTGTGGGGGTTGACTCAGAAAAGTCCAAGTTGCGTGTTCAGCATGAGTCATTCAATTTGGATTCTTCTCATGTTTTACAGTGAAATTTTTGTTACAAACACTTCCTTTTTTTAATTCAAAAGTGTTAACATTTTTCGTTTCATGACAAAACTTACAGATCTTCTCTGGAAAACAGAAAACTTTATGGAACTCAAGTATTTATTTAAAACCTTGTAAATTTTTGAAGAACAAATTTGTAGTAAACCTTTTATTTAATTGAAGAATTTTATCAGAAGAGAACTATGTCCCAGCAGCTTTAAAATAAAGATTCTTAGGGCTAGCTACTGCCTTCTTGATATCTGCACCTTGCTAATTTGCATAGATTTAACCAAAATTTAATGTTTAGAACAAGATACTTAGTTCTGGTGCAAGTGAAGTGACGTTCTTAAATTTTAGCCCTGCTAGTAACAACATAAAGCACTGTGAACAGAAGCTGAATATCATGACCCTAACCCTGCAAAAAAAATATTTACCTATCCATGTGCTTCATAATAAGCAAAGTCACTTGGCTTTGGTGAGAATTACAGTAGTAGTGCCTGTTTGTCTAGATTTTATAAGTGAAGTAGCTCAATGTTAACGTCTTGGCTCGCATGCAGGTCTCCACCACTAAGTCAATAAGTGGTATTCATACAAAGGTTTTAAAGTCAGTCTAAGCAAATAAAAAGAAGTGTGCTTTTAAGTGTGAGACTATGAAAAATCTTTAAGAGAGGCTTTTTGTCTTTATAATCAGGTCAAAGTCAGGTCTCCTCTGATTTTTTTAATCATCTATTTTTATGCTGAAAAAGCTTTTCTCTCATTTGTATGGCGTGTTTTAATGCTGCATTTGAAGTATATGACTTTTTTATTAAATGAATTAGTTTGTCTTTTACTTCTGTGTGGCCAGTTGTAAGTGTTGCAGGTCTCCATATGGTGCAATAAATAGCTGTCACAACTGATAGAAAATTAGTAAGGTCCCATAATTAAAGCTTAGTTATTGCTATTGCTGCTGTGTATATGGAAAATTAATCCATTGACTTGCCTTTTCCTAAAAGGATGTTTATAAAGTATATATGTAGGATGTAAATGCATATAAGAGTTGATGATTGTGAAGCAAACGTTTTTCTTTCATTTATTTTTTAAGTGTCTGCTCGGGCATCAGTCTTGTGTGCGCATATTAAAGTGAAAGCAATTCCTCTCTGGCATTAGATATTAGCTTCAACGGCAGCAGCAGCAGGACAACAAGCAGTCTGCCCATTCTGGCTCTGCCAGAGCCTCATCATGCAAGTTTATGCTGCTGCAGAGCCCTCAAAGTGCATGATGATTTTTTACTTGGAAGAGATCATCCATGCAAGACATTAGCAAATACTGTGTCTAACATTAGAATAAAGTTTGCTTTCCTATAGTTTAATTCATGTAGTGTTCCTCAAGACTTTCTGCAGCTGTTCACAGCCCATGTGTATATAACGCTCAAAAGACAAGGGCTGCGAGCCAAACTAAAGCCATAATTGCAGTTGTTTCCATTTTTATCACTGCAGTTAAGACTATTTACCTCTGTTTTGGCTTTTAAAATAGCATGTTTGCCTTTGCCTGTTTATTCTAAGTTGAGGTGTACTTTTCTCCTGGTTTACCTGTGGGTGGGATCTTCTTTCACTGGGATAAAGTGGAACACCTGTTTTTACTTGTAGGTGAGTAGTGATGGAGAAGATGTTTAAATTTGCATCTGCAGAAGAACATATCTTATAAAATAAGCTGACAGAGTACGTTAGATAAGTGGACAGTGTGGTGGATTGAAAACTGGCTGAACAACCGGGCCCAGAGGGTTGTGATCAGTGGCACAAAGCCCAGCCAGAGGCCAGTCAGCAGTGTTGTGCCCTCAGGGTGGATAGTGGGGCCACTACTGCTTAATATCTTAGTGAATGGTCTGTACAGTGGGACGGGGTGCACTCTCAGCAAGGTCAGAGGAGATACAAAACTGGGCGGAACGGCTGGTACACCAAATGTTGCCATTCAGGGGGACCTGGACAGGCTGCAGAAATGGGCTGAGAGAAATCTCAAAAGTTCAACAAGGGGAAATGCAAAGTCCTGCCTGTGCAGGGAAATGACCCCAGGCACTGGTACACACCGGGGAATAACTTGCTGGAAAGCAGCTCTGCAGAGAAGAACCTGGGGATCCTGGTGGACAACGAACTGACCACGAGACAGCAAAGTGCCCTTGTGGCAAAGAAGGCTAATGGTGTCCTGGGCTGCATTAGGCAGAGATTTGCCTGCAGGTGGAGGGATCCTTCCGCTCTCCTTGCACTGGTGAGGCCAGACCTGCAGTGCTGTGTCCATTTCTGGGCTTGCCGGCACAAGAGGGACATGGAGGACGTACTGGAGCAAGTCCAGTGAACGGCCACGAAGATGATGAAGGGACTGGAGCATCTCTCCTCTGAGGAGAGGCTGAGAGAGCTGGGACTGTTCAGCCTGGAGAAGAGAAGGCTCAGGGGGTGATCTTCTCCATCTCTATAAAGAGCTAATGGGTGGGAATGAAGAAGAGGGAGCTAGACCTTTCTCAGTAGTGCCCATTGACGGGACAAGAGGCTATGAGCACAACTGAAAAAATAGGAAATTCCATCTGAACGCAAAAGACAACTTTTTTACTGTGAGGATGGTCAAAAACTGGTGTAGGTTACCCAGAGGGGTTATGAAGTATCCATCTGTAGAGATACTCAAAACCAACAGGACATGGTCTTCGGCAGCCTGCTGTAGATGACCCTGCTTGAGCAGGGGTTTGAACTAGGAGGTCTCAAGAGGTCCCTTTCAATCTCAATGATTCTGTGAAAATGCTGACCAGTGATGGAGCAGAAAAAAAAAGGATTTTTTCTCTCGATGCTGAAGGACAATATATTCTCGTGTCCACTATCGGATATGTAGTAGCGAATGTTATGGTTCAGATGATGGTAGTGGTTTAGATTGTGTGTAGAAGAATTATTTTTATCTTCTGCCTCTTCAATGGGATTGTCTGAATATTAGGTTATGCAGCCAAAAATAGAGTATACGTATAATAAAAAACAGATCAAGATTTCATTCTTGTATGGTGGAATTTATTAGAACATAAATGTAGAAATATCATTCTTGGTTTGCATTTTTATAATAATGTTCCTTTTCTTCCTTTTTCTTCTTTAATTTTAACGTGTTTCTTTAGAAAAATCTGTGTGGTTTTTATTCAGGTTTTTGTAAACAATTACATTAGGAGTCTGGATTTTATATATAACTTTTTATATAGCTGTGTACTGGATTGTTTCTATTGCAGCTTCTGTACGAAAGGAGAAAATTAATATGTGAATTTGCCTCCTTTTTTTTTATATCTTTCTCGACTTACTACTTTGGCCAAGTAACTTCTTTGCTCAGGACCTCCATTTCTTCATCAGTTGAAAGGGGACAAATGCACTTCTTGTTTTCCTTAATATCATTTCTTGAGATTTGTACTATAAAGATGTTTTATGTTGAAACAGTTTCTATTTCACTTATAAAACTGGCTAATTTCTAGTTTACAGTGCCCTGTGCTGAACACAGATGAAAAGCTTTTTTTGTATGAAATACCCATCTACCAATTTTCTTTCTCTCAAAGTAGTTTTAATCAAAAGGGTAACTGAGATAATCTAGATAAAAGCATAAGAAATGGTATTGATTCATTTGAGTGCCGAACAAGGAGTTAATTTCAAAAAAATTATTAAATTCTGTGTTTGTACAGAAAAACAAATGGCACTCAAAGTGCTTACTAACATTAAAAACCTCTTATCTGTGGTTTTATGGTATTTATAAAGCTAGGAGAAAATACTGTTCCTCTTAATATTGATTGTTCTCAGTATGTTGAACACAAAATAGTCCGAATCCTCTTCAGAGAAGTACTAATAGCTACTTTAAATTTTTTTTTTTTTTTTTTTTTTGACATTAAAACCTGCCTTATGTGATAATGTTATGATCAAGCTTCTGTAAAGCCTACTAGTAATGAGATGTTGTAATTTAAGGAATGAGCTTGCACAGTAATGCTCTTTGGCTCTTTTCCATTCAGGGGTAATTATTTTTCCCTGAACCTCAGTAAACGGGATCATAATTTGTGCAACAGCTCTGATTTATTTTCGGTCCAGCTTCCTAGGTAGCTAACTGTGGTACGTCAGCTAAATTAATTTGGAAAGCGATTGCTGTCTTTGTGCATGTTTAGGAAGTCCTTGTTGCTGGATCTGCTGTAAAGCTATCTGGAGCAGAACTGAGCCCGTGTCCTTCATGATTTCCTTCTCTTCCTCAGCTTTTTGTCATCTCCTGGATTTTTAGTTTAGGCTATTTTGATACAAAGGAGTCTGAGTGAGCAGACTGTTATTAACAAGGATTCTTTTGGACATAAAAAACCTGATACTTGCTTTGTAAGATTAAGTGCATAAAATTTAAACATGTCAGGAGAGGAACCTGTTATTTTTGTCTCTAAAGTAGTAGTCTTGCCCATAGTACTCTCTCCTGCAGTACAGAAAAATTTTGCATGTATGAATTGGGACAAGAAAAGTTCTTACATGTGTTTAAAATCCATATCCCAAGTCTCATGTAAGCACAGATTGCAGATTGTAATGGCATGCGTGAAAGTAGGATTCCATCTTATCCACTGCTTCTGCTTGTCCTTTTTCAAGTACTCTCCTCCCCCTGCCGTTGCTGGTCTTTCAGATGGTTTATAGAACTGAAGGTATTGTCCGATTTATGAATGGAGGTGTTTCTGGTTTTAGTAGCCAGGAGGAAATAAAATCATATAACCAAAGTCCCTTAAGTGTCTCTGTCCTCACCGTACTGGGAAAAATATTTTTAATTTATTTGTGCTGCAAAATAGTTTTGGAAATTCTATGCAGAATTAATGTCATCTTAAGATGTTTCCTCTTCAGGTTTCTTACTGATCTAAATGTGTTGAGAGGTAAACTCAGTGGAAGGGTTTGACATTCAGTGGAAGGCTTGCAAATCATACTTTGCACTCCAAAAAACCTTTAGCTGCCTGTACTTTTCAATAGTAGCATGTATTTTATTTATTTATTTATTTATTTATTCTGCACAGCTGTGCAGAATAAGGAGAGAGAGAAGACAAAGGTGTTTGGAGTAACCATCTATTAGCTTAAGATAAGATACCCTGGGGCACTGAAATCATAGGGAATTTTGAAAAGGAGTGTTGTTCCCAGCGTCAGTTTAGGAGTGGGATTTGCATTGCCACGGGATCCTTGAGTCGGGTTCATGATCCTGTTCCCACTGATGTTAACTTTGTTTTGCTGTTCCAGGCTAACCTATTTGTTCTGCTGTCTATCATCTGTGTTCTGACTGGATTTATCTTAGGATGTCAAGGCGTTCAGTTTGTGTCCAGTGTACCCAGATGCAATTTGGTGAGCAGACATACTGATTTACATGTGTTTCTTCACGGCATGCCACGTAAGCTTGCCATGCTGGGATCACAAAATGTGCTAATGTAGAGATGCAAGTAATGCAGCTACAGGTGGGGGGAAAAAAGAAAACTCTCTGTTTCAGGCCTTGATTCAGTTCAAATTGTGAACAGGCTCACTGAAATCCACAACAGTATTTTTATTGTCTGTGTTCCTAAACACCTGGTTTTTTTGCGGTGGAGTCTCCATAAGGTGTTCAGCTCCTAAAGCTGAAGACCCCAAAAGGATATGTTTTGAAAGGTTTTACTCCTCATTAGAGTAAAATTTATTTATAAATTTTCTAAAATCTATACTTAGACCAGAAAAGGTTTTGCTTGACTTCATTGAGAGCTGGCCTCTGTCTTCAGGGTCTGAAGACACAGCTGACTCAGTACAAGGCTTTCTAGACAATTTTATGGGGCCATGTAAGAGGGAATCCCAAATATATCTTTAGAAAATCCCTCTTGCCAGCATTATACACTGGTTTTAATATTATAGTCATTTAAGAACTAGCATAAAGGATTTTTGTAGTACTGTGACACAGATTGTGACACAGTGTTGAAAAAAGCCTGAGTGGGTACTGGTGAGCTACCTACAAAAAGCTCTGTCAGTATAATCTGTGGGTGGCATTGTTTTTCCTGGTTTGCCTCACCTGGTGAGGATAATTTGTGTTGATATCTTACAGCAAGAACTGTGAGGAAAAAAATTAAGGTAGATCAAATGATACTAGCTTTTCAGAACACTTTTACTTGAGGAAAAAGCAATCTGCACATGAAAGGACAGAATGCAAAAGATTTTTCTCAAATGCGTGTCATAAGAAGTAGAAGAATGTCTATTTGTGAACCAGAAACTGTGGAATAATTGAAATTGAAGGATATAGGCTCACTTGATGATAAAGAGGATCGTGTGTAATGGCTTAAAGGACTTTAAGGGTTAATGGAAAGATCTTTGAATATTTATTTTCATTCATTTATGGCTTCAAGAAAGCTATTGTTGGTTCCTTAACATGCCAGTAGGTGTATTGCCGTGAGAATCCAAGATTACAAGCCCATGGCAATCTAGATTCACCCAATATCAATGTACCAAAGCAACGCTGAGAACTGTTAATGTTATTCCAGATGAGAATGGTTAAACGTTTCAGGAATTTCGGAGCCCTCTGTGGTTGGTACAGCTGAAAAGCATTCCTGAAATCATAAATTATTCTGTAGAGTGGTTTATGTAGGTGGAAGACCTTTGATGCTATGACTCTAGAGAGTTTGACAGCTGAAAAACCAATTATCCCTAGATACAGAAACATTGAATTTCTACTTGAAAACTAAGATGACAATATCAATTTGAAAGTTACAAACAATAGTGGTGTGCAGATGTAACTATTGCTGATTTGACTGGGTTGAGATTATAGTTGTGGGTTTCATTCCATCCACAGAGATGCAAAATATACTTATGAATCAAAGAAAAAGTGTACACTCCACATACAGTGGCTTACACATCAGTCAAAGAAAGAATTTCCAGGTTGCTATGCATTTGAAGGAGCATGGATACTAAATTTGCTTAGTAATCAGTGCAGCTTTGATTACAATTAAGTTATATTTAAATGTCTTGAACTTATCAGTAATGCTTCCTTTCAAATAAGCAGTATGCGTAACATAGCTTTATAATGCATGAATCATTGGTGTACCAAACTGTACAAATTTCATTTTACAAGCCTGTATTTCTAGTCTGCTTTGCGGTCAGAGGTATAGTTTAACACACAGGCTCTATATTATGCAGGTAAAAATGTTGCATAAAACAGCGAATAAATTAAAAAAAGGCGTTTTGCGTTTTTAAAGGTGGATGTGGGTGAAAACAAGGTTTGTTTCTGCTGTGAAGAATTTCATCTCACTAAATGCACGGAAGAAGAGACTGCGCTGAAGCTGTACCACATGAAGTCGTGCAGTGCTGCTCACCTTCTTCTCAAGGTACCCTGCGCATACTGCTTAACATGACTGCTTTGATAATGTCTACACTTGTGTGACAGTGCAGTGCTGTGTTTACTGTGAAAAATTCTGTTATTTTTCTGGTCTTCCACACTGGTCAGAAGCTCTTTATGGTTCTGTAACAGTTGTTTTTCTTCTTTTTTTACTCGTGTCTGGGTTTTGACCAGTGCATTGCTGATCCAATATGCAGTTCTTGTCCTTTCTGTGTTTTATGCAACCAAAACTACAGCTGAATTCAGACAAGATTGCATGGGTAAATATGGTGTAAATTTTAGTTAATGATTTGATGCCTTCACTGGTTTTCTGATCTTCTCAGCCTTTCTTGGCTGACAAACTGCTAAAATACAACTTTCAAACAGCATCATCTTAAAATACAGAAGTGCTTTAACATTTCTTTAATGGTGATTATCTCACATCTTCATTTCCCACAGAAAATTTAAGAGGAAGGTTATAATTCTTGGATGAATAGATGGACTATGAATCTGAGCGGTATTAAACCCTTCTGGATTTCTCTGTCAGGACACACAGTAGGGCAAAACAAGCTTTTGCAAATTGCTCCAATCTTGGAGATTACCTGTCCTAAAGACTTCATTACATACGTTTCTAAGAAGTAATTGTCATGGTCATCCTTGCGTTTTCTGTATTTGTTTTTGGTTTAGGTTTTTATTATTATTTTGACATTTACAAATACCTTGATTTAATCTTTTAATTTCCATAATCTTCATGTTCTTCAGAAAGTTCTCTTTGCTCTTTGTGCCCTGAATGCTCTCACCACCACAGTTTGCTTGGTAGCGGCTGCCCTGCGTTACTTACAGATTTTTACAAGAAGAAGATCCTGCATAGTAAGTTAGTGCAAGGCGTTGCCTGCTATAAACAATGGTACTAACAATATTACTAGATTACACAGTTCAGCAATTTTTTATATCTCAGAAGGTTTTTAACAGGAGTTTCATTTGGTTAGGATGAATCTCAGATTGAAGACCAAGATCATGTTTTGGATCCTGATGATTTTGTCCCACCTGTGCCGCCTCCCTCCTACTTTGCAACTTTTCATTCTTGTACTCCACAAACAAGTCGCAGGTAAACCTCTACACTCACTCTCTTCCTTTCTTTTAGTGTCTTTGGAAACACTGAAAAATCTTCCTTTTTTTTTTTAAGAACATTTTCTCTGTTATTAACTGACTTTAGGCAGGGGGGGCGGGGCGGGAAGGAGAAAAATCTGTTGAGTATGGGGCAGCATAAATACAGTGTGGGTGAGGGGTATAATTTTGCAGTTTTCACTTTAGATTCTGTTTCTGGGTAAGAGAAATACCACAGTTTGACGTGGCTGAAAAATTCTACAACGCTGTCAGGAGCAGGTCAGGGCAGCGACGGAAAGCCAGGCGCAACCTCTTGGCAAGGCTTGTGCGAGAGAGCCCTGAACGGCGGCCTGGCCCCCCGCAGACTTCCTGCCAGAGTGACTCCCCTTCTCCCTCTTTGGCAATTAGAGCTGACTGAAGGGTATGTTTTGATTGTACTGCCAGGCCAGGGAATCACTACCCTTGTCTCGGTGCTCGGGTGTGAGCGGTCAGGCGGGGTTCGCACCTGGTGTTATCGCTGGGCTTCTCTGCCGCGGCAGCTGCGGGATGGAGGAGGAGTGAGAGTGAAGGTGGGAGGATGAGTTCACGTATCAGGAAGAAAAGGAGGATGGTCACAAGTCACTGTAATCTCTTCCCCCCTTCCCCTTTTTTTTTTTTCAATTCATTACTACGAAGAGGAGGGAAGAAGGATTCGGAGGAGGATAAAATAATAGCTGTATGAATTTTCTTGTGAGTAAGAGAAAACGTGCAGAAAACTTTTATGTTGCAGAAGGCTCCCTTCTTTGGTATAATTGGTCTTATGAAACATTAAAATGTAAATTTGGTGGGGGCTGTTTTTGTGTTGTTTTGAAGAACAGGGCTAAAAATCGTGTAGCTTGTCCATTAAGCATCAACTGTTATTTTGCCATACCGGGACTTACTAGTGTCTATATTTCTTGCAATTCAGTGGTGACTTGTGGGTTTTGTTACCCTTCATTCTGCAGGTGGTTATATACTCTTCACAGTAACTTGCAGTTTAGCTTTGTTTATTAGTTTATGGCTCAGGTGAGTCTGCATTATTCTGCTGTGAACACACAATGTTTATACATAAAATATGGTGATGCTCAAGCAGACGGTATCACTCTACTCTTGTTTAAAACTCCTGCTTTTTGCAGTGTACAGGACTGTTTTCTTTATTTCACTGTTTCATCAGGAATAGCGTGCATGACTTTCAAGACTCTGTGGTCCTTGCAGAGGTAATTACAGATCCTGGGATTACCTAGAAAATGGTAACGTGGCACAGGAGTAGATTTTAGAATGAAAAAGTCGTCTAAAACACCAAAGACCGGGGCTGAATTCCAAACATTACTAAAAACCTCCTATGTGAGTCTTGGTTCAAGCTAGTTAGGAGGACAGAATGGTGTGTGTAATGATGTCTTTGGAAGATTAGGTATTTATTGAAATATGCTTGTCACAGTTCCCCTGCTTTAAAATGGGGCTGTCGTTCTTTGTCTGGCTTGTCATTCTAGATGGTTATCTCCTTCCCAGCAGCAGTATTTCTCTTTGTCTATTTTCAGCACAGTAGGGGCCACTGAACAACATTTAAGCCTCCTGCAGTCTAATATTGCGTAGCTACCTTGCCTGCGACTGAATTAAAACTTGTTGATAGTAACATTTAAGTGATCGTGACATCTTTCTGAAATCAGGCTGCTTGTTTCAAGGTGCTCAGGGTAGTTATGCAGCAGTGCAGAAGTTAAAGCAACAGACAGACTTAATTTCCGTTCTTGGCAGATGAGGAAATATGACTCACCCCAGGCTGGATCCAGGGTGTCCATCATTGCGGCTGAGAAGGGACCTGGCCTTGTCTCAGTCAGCCTCCTCGCGCTTCTCCCTCCCCTCCCCTCCCTGCCTGGTCTGCACCCTGAACGCCATGCTGCGTCCGTGACCTGGCTTTCTGTGCCGAGCTCCCACGGACCCCGCATCCAAAACCTTTGTGCCAAAGGGCGGGTAACATGAGCTGCATCCAGGGTGGCGAGCCACCATCTGCAAGTGGCACCTGGGGTGACTCCAAAACGGATACATCCCTTTGAGTACGGAAACACTGTGGTGATCAAAACATGTGCCAAGGACATGTTTGGAACAGGTAGCCATTCTCCTCCACCCTTTAAATTGCAGAGCCAGCGGCACTGCTAGGGAAGCCAATTAATTTGTTTGTTCACTTGTTCATGGGAAAACTTTTACATTTGCCTTATTTAGTGGTAGACAAAACAAACTAGCATTGCAAATGTCTGGTCAACTCCTACCTCTAATCTTGTTATTTCATAAATAAGGAAGTAGCAATTAAGTTATTATTCAGGACTGGCACAACAACATTAACAGTTACAGCTGAGTTCCCACGTGAAGAATAAAATACAAAAGTGTTGTAAGGCATGTGAATTTAAGGGAAGAGGCGATCCATGTGGGGCAGCAAACCAATCGCTTGGGGTCTAGAAATCTACCCCAGTCCAGTTTAAAGTATCATTTGGGGACTAGAGGCATTTCCCAAAACGCAAATCTGCTTATCCAAGTCGTGTATTCTCAAATTCGGTATGTGTCTCGAATTTGACCCATATGCTGCTGACAGTTGTTTCTTAACCACTGAATGTGTTCCTGCTATTGAAACGCAAAGTTTCTGGGAGGCCAAAGCCCCTGACGCTGCTGTTCAGCTGAGGTGTGAGGGCAGAAGGTGGGCGAGAGGTGACCGAGGATGCGCCTTCCCCCTTCAGTGTCCTGCTTACCAGCAGCAGTACAGAGCCTACTCGTGGTCCGGGGCAGGCTCTTGGCAGCGGGGCTCCCTGAAAAAACTTCCTGTATCATCACTTCAGAAAGCTGCTGGCTTTTTGACTAACACAAGGATTCACCTTGCTTACATAAAAAGAGAGTGGAAATTAAGAAATAAAAAACAGATTGACAAAGGTGCACATCCTGGAAACGACTTTTGTATTAAGGGACTTAAAGGAATGCTTTTCTAGTTGCATGTTCTCTAATAAGTTTTAACATGATGTAGTTCTTGGATGCAACATTAATTTTCAAGGAGTGACTGAGCTGAGTAGGCCAGATCAGGCATGTTTAAGAACAAAACTAAGGTCAAGAAGTATATAATTTTGTAGCCTACCTTGAATGTAGGCTCAGCACGAACGTACTGGAAAAATGTGAAGAAGTAACGTCAACGGAGCATCAATCTCCATCATACTCCAAAATTATTCTGAAGCTTCGAGGGACAGATGAAGTAGGCTGAAATTAAAAACTATTTTAACATGTTATATTTTCCCCATTTTTAAGATTAAAAAAGCAATGACCAGTTATCAAAATCTTTTCTTTCTTTTCCTCACATTTCTCCATGCATTACTTCCATTACCTTGACAGGAGCCTTTCACAAAAGTGCTCCCCAGTTCTCTTTTTGGAAGTTTTATTCTTTTCTTCTGTAAGCAGCCTTCTGTAGACATTTCTATTCACTCTGCCCTTTCCTCTCAGCTTGCAAGAAAAGCGTTTTCACAGTCATCTTTGTTTCTTCCAGCCAGTGTCTAGAGAAGCCCTAAACTGTGGGAAGAAAGACTTGCGCTTGTGTAACATTTTTTTGTGGAGAGAACGCATCCGCCAGTGATAGCTGTGAGCCTGACGTGGGTCCAGAGAGCACAACATGTGGGCTTCCGTGTGTGCTTGAGGTTCTTGTTCAGAACCAAATCAGCAATTTAAAACGTAATAAAAAGCAGAGAAAAATTGAAACATTTTGGATCACGGACTTCTCTGAAGATTGTGTGGAGAAGGTCCCCTTGGCAGCTCTGCTGTCAACCACGACACTTTGTTCCAATGTTAATGGGGTAATGTAAGCTTCTGTTACCAAAATCAGCATTTGCCAAAAAGAGTTTCTCCAGGCACTGTTCTGATTTCTTCCCTCTCAGGGCTACCTCCTAAGAGGAAGATGATACAGCAAAAGGTCTTTGGGATTTCTGCTGTATTTTAGGTTTCAGAGAGCTCTTTGAAAACTGAGAAGTAAGTTTAACCATGAGGTACGTTTGCCTCATACAAGCCTTCACGAATTGATCAACTATAATATTCTTAGCCAAGCATCATCACAAAAACAGGCTTTAGTTTGAGTTTGCCTTTTTCCGTACAGCTGTATCTGAACATAAAACATGAGATCGGAAGCATCTTGAATTTCAGTTGTAATTAAGAATTTAGTAGTTCACAAAAATCAGAGCTAGGCTATCACGTTTTGAATTGCCACCTGTATTTGAATCTCCTGAAAAAAAGTGAATCTCTGAAGTAAAACTGAAGCGGGCTCCCAGGCGCGGTACTGCCCAAAGAGGTTTGTAGCGCTGGTGAACACTTTGGAGAGGCACCTCTTACGGAGCAATTTCCTGACATCTTCTGGGAAAATCTCTTGCAGCTCTTGGCGAGTTCGTTAGCTGTGACTGAGATCCCAAAATCTGAGCCGGCATGGGAAAGCCAGTGGAGTTTGGTAGCTGATTATGTTTTTCTGCAGCTGGAAAGCTGTCCTGACGGAATGGCTCGGTGTTGTTTGTTGCAGGATGCTTGGCTCTGATGTGATTCCATTGCCCCATATTTACGGAGCGCGAATCAAAGGCGTTGAAGTGTTCTGCCCTCTGGACCCACCTCCTCCTTACGAAGCTGTGTGGAGCCAGAACAGCTCTGAGCAGGTATGGCCCACAGGAGTTTAAAGCATAACTTGTTTTTCTGCTATAAAGGTAAGGTTGCACTGAGGCACGGTAAACATGACCTAGGTAGCTTTTCATTTTGGAATAGCAGGATAATATGTTTGGTTACAAATGTGGCTTGCTGTAAGTTTCACGGAAGATTTTAATTAGTCACTTACCTTTACAGTTGAAAAGTTTTCCCCAGTTGGAAAACTGTGTCCGAGCATGGGAGAAGGAGCAAAATACACTGCGGAGCACACCTGTTGCTGGTTATTCTAGAGGACCCCTGTGCGGCCACCTTGCTTTACTTCCCTTCCGCACCTGCACCCCTCCCATGTGGGACTAGGTCAGGGTTTTGCCATGCTCACTGGTCCCTTTTCACAGGTGTTTTCAGAAGACAGGTGCTTTTTCCCAGAAAATACTCAGCAGGATAAAATCGGCCGACCTGGATGATGAACATTGATTTTAGACATTCACTAGTCTTGGTGTTGCAGTGGAATTAAACACATCTCACATAGTCACTGTGCAGTCAAGCAAAAGTGCTTGCTTTCTAAGGTGGATGTTGCAGTTCTTAGAAAGTACCAGAAAAAAGATGGTGGCTTGTGATTTTCCAACTTTTCTGTTTTATTCCAGGAAGGTGCGCTACAAATAAGTGTCATGGAAGTTGTTGATTCGGGGGAAGTGAGTGACAGGCAGGCCTCTCAAGGTAAAAAGTACATTTTAAAATTTGTTCTAGAACAGTTCTACCCAACGCAGATGACTTAATGTAGCAGCAGCATTATTATTTCTTTGAAAGACAGCCACCATATTACAAGCCAGAGATAAAAAGTCGTGATTGTTTTGGGCAGTAGGAACAGGGATTAACGTTTAAAATACGTAAAAAATTGTTTGCTCTTAAGATACAAAACGAAAGATGTATTTCTTTTTTCTTAATCTACAAGTTAGTTGTTGACTCTATGTCCATACGTTGTAAGAAATGATGTCCAGCTCCAGTGCTTCCATTTGTTTTGTACACGATGGTGCCTGTTGACATTTTGTTGCTGATGAAAATAGAAAAAGGATAAAATAACGCTGTACTGTGTTGAGATAAATGTGGGAATTACTCTGTTATTCAGCCTGCACTGGAAGAATTACTAAATAGTTTCTGCATACTGGTACAGGACATAGCTAGACTACGCATAGAGGCCACATCAAGCTTTGCTCAGCATTGGTTTGAAAAATCATGTAGATGGTTCCAAGTTGTTTTCAGCCTAATCTTTGTTGCAGTGTACGCTTGCGGTTAAACATTATTGGCTCCCAAATAAGTCACAGGCAGCTTTTCCAGTACAGCCCTGGTGAAAATCTGTTCTTTTCCTGAAACGAAAATATTTTTCATTTGAACTTGCCATTATGGGACAGACTGCTTTTTGTGCAACAGATGGCTATGTGCCTATCCGCACAATGTTCACACCACAAGAATATAGAAGGTAAAGACACTTGACCGGGGGAAGCCCCAAATCTTTTATTTGGCTGTGGCTTCTCTTCTGCCAACCTACTTCTCAAGCTATAGGAAAACTTTGGTGTAAAGTTTATCGTTGAAATTGTCCCTACTAAGTGGTGGCAGGAAAAAAAAATTGTTTACATAAAACAATACTTTAACGAAATAACAAGTCTTTCAGAGTTGCCTGCACTTTGGCAGTTTACCTGAAACCTCTGAAAACAAGCACTTGGATGCTTCTGATATCTCATCAGTTGTGATAGCCAGAAAGAAATTCAGAAGAGTTGTAGCAAAAAGTTTAATTCTCAAGGACTTCTTTTTGATAAATTGCTGTTCCTTTCTCTGGGCACTTTGAGCACAAATGAAAATAGGGTATCAAACATAGGGCTGCATGGTGACTGCTTAAAGTTATGAGAACAGAAAAAAGAAGAAGAATACTATAGGAAATGCAACTGTTGTGAAGGAAAGTCATGAAAGTTTAAAAAAAAAAAAAAGCCACGATGAGGCATTGTTTGAGGTATTGTTTGTATTTAAAAACTTCCTTTGCAATCAAGCAGACCTGAGCACATGTGATAAATTGTACCCTCCTCCCAATCTTTTTAACTGGTTTGTCCGTCTTTTGTTTTTTTTGTAATAAAAAGGCCTGTAAAGAGACATTTACATCTCAGCCTGGCTGTTAAATTCAGATAAAGAAGAAAGTGAGCATCTTAATGACGAAAATTAACACTGCCACTTCTAGATGCCAAGGCTTGCTAGGGGCAGTGAATTTAAGAAAAGGAAATATGCTGAGCAGTGTCTCTTCTTTTATTTATATTTGGGGAGGTGTACTGGGTCTGGCTGGGATGGAGTTAATGTTCTTCATAGCAGCCCATATGGTGCTGTTTTGGATTTGTGACCACAAGAGTGTTCGTAACACACCAATGCTTTAGCTCTAGCTAAGCAGTGCTTGCGCAGCATTGAGGCTGCCTCCATCTCTTACTCTGCCCCCCGTGGTGGGTAGGCCGGGGGTGCACAAGAAGTT
Source organism: Fulmarus glacialis (assembly GCF_000690835.1). Classification (NCBI taxonomy): domain Eukaryota; kingdom Metazoa; phylum Chordata; class Aves; order Procellariiformes; family Procellariidae; genus Fulmarus; species Fulmarus glacialis. The sequence goes on from NW_009218998.1 coordinate 22,921, forward strand.
GGGAGGGGGCACAGCTGGGACAGCTGACCCCAACGGACCGAAGGGATATCCCATACCACATAACGTCATGTTCAGCAATGAAGACTGGGGGGAGTTTTCCAGGGTTGCCATTGGTCAGGGAGTGGCTGGGCATCAGTCAGCTGGTGGTGAGCGATTGGTTTTGCATCACTTGTTTTTCTTCGGTTTGTTTTGTTGTTTTTCTCTTCCCCCCCCCAATTAAACTGTCTTTGTCTCAACCCCAGAGTTCTCTCACTTTGGCCCTTTCAGTTCTCCTCCCCATCCCACTGGGGGAGGTGAGGAGTGGCTGTGTGGGGCTGAGCTGCCCACTGGGGTTAAACCACAGCAGGAGCAAAATACAAAATGGGGGCATATGTTGGAATTGTGGCAGAGTAACTCCATGGGCTGTCTCAGCTGATGTAGAGTAATAGTCTATAAATAAAAGCTGAACTTTTGGTTTATGCCGGTAGTCTGTTGCGCCAGGGCATTTGTGTATGATGCCATGATTCCCTTGGCATCATCAGGACTGGTCGACTCAGTGTAGCTCCTGATGGAAGTTAAAGCTACGCAGTGCTCTCTGCCAGCAGAACCAGGGGAGTCCTGGCTGCTGGCTGCAGGAGGAGCTGTAAGCTTCTCTGTGCCAGCTAAAATGGTTTTACTGACTTCAAAAGCACTCCTGTCAAGCAGAATGGGACTTTCCCTGCTGACTGTAGCAGGAAGACGTGCAACCTTCTACTGATGGCTGCGGATGCTTGGCAGCTGGTCTATATTATCACATACTAGGTATACGCATTTCCAGTACCCACCAGCTTAAGCCAGTTATCTCTGCCATCTGAAACATTAGTATTATGAAGAATTATCATAAGATCATGGAATTGGTTCATTCATCTGTTTAGTATTTAAAAAACTCCACTTCTCCAGAGTACCAGCCGTACTGTGCCTCAAGGACTGACTGCTAGCGCAACTGCACTGGTGTTAAAAAGTTTATGTTGGTGGTGGATTCTTGAATCCTGCCTGATTCTTGGTCTGCCATGCTTTGTTGCTGGGTCCTACCTCCTGACTTTCCAGGCTGGTATCTGCTGTATGTAAGTTGTGTCACTGTTTCTTCTCTTTAGAGATTCTAGGTTGCATTTGTGCAAGAGGTAAGGTGCTATGCTTAACAAGTACGTATCATCCAAGCCTTAATTTTCTCGAATGCTCCAGTCACTCGTACATTTCTGTTAGAGTAGCAGCACAAACATTTGCCATCTTCTGAATAAGAGACTGTTTACATTAATTTGGCTTTTTGCTCTTGCATGAGCAAGAACGTTGTTTCCTGTAATATGCCAAGTGTGATCAGATGGAGGTACAGAACCAGCCTTGGTGGGAAATACATAGCTTCATCCTGTCCTGTTCACTAAAAGGCAGTTGCGGGAATCACAACATATAATTTCACCCTAAGGAAAAGGAGGAATGTTGATTAACTGGAAAGATGAAACACATCACAAGAATTCAGGAAAATCTATATTTTAATAAAGAACCTCATGGAACAAGATTTTTAATTCCCTTATAGGGGACTGGTGACTGATTTATGAGCTACCTAATTGCAAACAGTGACTGACCTCTGTGACCATATGCTGTCGTATCTTGGTACAACTGTTTATATGCAGGAGGATTTCAGGCGCGCTGAGATTTAATTTTCTCTCCAAGAAAGCTGTAGCTCCCTTCTCTCTGATCAGGTAGTTTAAGGTGATATTTATAGTAGGCAAAGCTGTTTTTTTTTGCTACACCGGTTGTATAAGGCTGAACAGGTTTCTGCAAATGTTTAAGCAGGCTTTAGACCAGTGTTACTGGTAAGTGTGGGCATATGCACACATACGTGCACCCCTATGCTTCTGTATCCAATCATTACAGCTTGGGGGGGGGCACAAAAAAAAGGTAATAATCTCTAATAACGGCTTCTACAGATCTGCTTTATTCTGACTACTTTTCTTTCACCTTTACTGCTCCTGATTACTCAGGTGAACAAATTCCTGAGTCTTCCAGCAGAGTGAGCCTTCCGCCTTCAAATGCAAGCCTGGTGCCTGCAGAAGGAGCTCGCAGGAGAGCCTTCAATCCCTTGCGAAAGCGGTCTAAAAGTGACCCTGTGCTGCACTGCCAGTTGCTTCAAGGTGACTTGATTTTCTCTATCAGTGTTTATGTAATAAGTCCTTAAAAGAACATGAGTCAGAAGGTTAGTCCCTTGAACCTAATACCTGCAGAAATCAGCCACTGTCTCCCAACAGAGTGCCTACATTACAGCAAACAGTTTGTGCTTTGCCAAACCTTCTCCACCCAACACTTTAGTCTTCTGCTCTTCAGGCTTTCACATCTAGGAACAGGGTCTGTAGCAGGCATTGCTAGTTTGGGGAGGAGGGAGGGATGGTGGAAGACGGGGAGGAGGGAGCACATAGGATTTCTCAGTGTTACTCGTACACTGGCATCTAAAAGCTTGCAAGGGCAGTTGTCAATGTAAGTGATTTAAAGCAAAGTTACCTTGGGTATTTGGTATTAGCCTATACATTTGCACCCCTTTTCTCGCTCCTCATAGCATCTGAAACCCTCAAAACTCAACATAAAAACCCACAGTGAAGAGCCAATGAAGTCTGTCACAGCTACTTTGGTGTCAGTGATCCAATTCAGTTGCTGTGGGAAAAATGCTACTGTGGCTGCAGAGCTCTTGATTCTGTTGACAGTCTTAAAAATCCACTAGTGAAGAGTCTTGCAGTTTTTATTAGAAGATATTGGAATCCTCATTGTAGCTGCTGATACGTATTAGCACTCACAAAATGTAAGCGGGGAGGAGGCATGTTTGTAACAACCGTCTATTTTGAATATTGGGAGCATGCCTATACTATTTCGTGGAATGTTTTTATGTCTCTGCTACATCATGTGTTTTCTCTTTTCCTCCTATCAACTTCCACCACAGCACCCCGGAGAATCTGCTGCTGAAGCAGTAGTTACATGACACAGAGCCTATTCATAGCTGTGAGAGCAGAGCAGAGCGTTTCTCCTGTAGAGAGACTCCATCAGTCAGAAGCATTTGGGTGCTTTAGGCTCGGTGTAACTGAGGTTAGGTCTGTTCATCACTGGATCTGAGAGTTAAATACATGAGTGCTACAGAAAGAGAATTCAGCTGCAACAGAAAATGGAAGTTGCTTCAAGTTAGTTAGTGGTCTTCTAGCTGGAATCTTTTGGATCTCCTCCTGGTATTGTTGTGTTTGGCATAAAGCTAACATTAAAGTGCTTCTTGAACAACCTGTAGGTGCTCTTACTTATTTTTTTTAACAGGGACAAAAATTGATGATTGTTATTTAGTCCAAAGGCAGCAGATTTTTATTTGGACCAAAGGCAGTGGAATTGATTCCCTGCTGCCCCTTGTTCAGTGCTTGCAAGGTAATTTTGACTTTTTTTTTTCCCGTTAAATTTCCACTTTGTACTATTACTAGCTTCCAGCTTGACAAGCAATTATTTTCAGATATTTTGTAACTAGCCCTCTTGACTGGTAATAATTGAAAGTTACAAAAAATTTAGGAGAGATCATAAAAGCCTTCAAGCTTTGCTTAACCTGCTTTGTATAACTGTACGTTAATATTAACACTCAACGCTCATTTCAGGTCTATTCACAACAGAAGCAAAAGGGAAAGGAACCGATGTACACAAAATGGCCAACGGCTTTCCCAGAAATGTCCCTCCAGACCCTTTGACATGTGATACGCACTCAACCCTGGCTATGTTCTGCTCTATGTTACAGGCATTTTCTCTAGTGTAAATCCAATACAGAGTGAGCCTTGTGTGCTACCCTGACCATGCCAGACTGTTAAGTTTTACGTGGTTAAACTGTGCAGCGCATCATCACTGAATCAGGATTGAAATCTCAGGGAATACTTGTTGAACAGTGCTGTGAAGCAAGTGGATTGTTTGCTTTGTTTGATCTTTGTCTTCAGGAGCAGTGATCAGCTGTGAAGCTGCAACGCAGACTGAAGTAAAACCACAACTCTGCGCTGTCACCTTGCGGAAGAGTTTGAGAGCAAGAACTTTGAGGGGAAGACCCCTATCTTTGATAGACTACAAGTCTTACACAGACACTAAACGGCTTGTGGCGTGGATCCTAGAGCAGTCTTCCTGCAGCATGAGCCCTGACATACATGAATTAGTGGAAAATATCAAGTCCGTTTTAAAATCAGATGAGAAACACATGGCAGAAGCTATCACCAGTGCCACCATCCTTGAGCAGGTAGTTGTATTACTTGTATTTATCGGGTGGTGTGGAAACCCAAGCTGGCCTTGGCTTGGGAGTATAGGTTTATATTTGCCACTCTGCTTTGTGTGTCAAAGTTTTTGGACCCAATTAGCTCCTTCGGTAGTTTTATTTAGAGAGTGTGTGAGAGGCTGTGCAGCTGTGGTGTCTCTTGCTCTATCAACCACACAGCCAAGAAGGTTTTCAGAAGACTGAATATGTGCGTATTTAAAAGCTGAAGGAGATGGTCTTCTGTGGTAGGATCATGAACTGTAAATAACATGACAGCGTTTTATACTGAGCGTGGCAGGGGAGAGATGTTATAAAGCATTTACTATTCTAAACTGGAAGGAATGGAGGCTGACAAGGAAATTTTTATGTAAACCCACTGGAAGCAACTTTTTGTAATTGGCTCCCAGGATAAAAATAAGACTACTAAAGGAAAAAAAGCAGAAAGTAGAAAATACGTGCTTACATTAATGGAATGAAGATTCAGAAGTTTCAGACATTACAGACTTCATCAAATAAATGTTTTGGTAGCTTACAGACCATTTGGATAATTGGGTTGATTCACGCACAGTACAAGTGATTTGCTGTGACTGCTGATTTTGGTTTGAGTTCTCACGCAAAACACATCAAAGATTTTAATTTAGGCTCTGCTGGTAAAGTGAGATTTCCCACTGCAGCCTACAGGCAACAAAAGCCTCAACAAATTTGACAGAAACAGCTGAAAAAAAATTCCTTATGAGAATTCAATTTATTACAGTGGCCTGAAGCTTACCACAATGCAGTGGCTTCTGCAGGAAGCAACACTTAGATTCCTGTTAAGCAACACCTGACATGCCATGGTTTGGGGTGAGCTAATTCTTGTGCAGCTTTTTAAAAAAAACAAACAACAAAAAACCCCACCAACACTGGCTCCTTTTCCTGATTGGGATTGCTTTTCCCATGCCTCCTCGACAAATAGCAGTTTTAGTCTCAGCGCTACAACTAGCTTCTTCCTAGTTGGGTAAGAAACTATTTTAATAGGCCAAGAGCCTGAAAACAAATCTGATTTATATTTTTTTTTCCTTTAAAAGGTGATGACACCTGCCCAGCAAGCCGTGTCATTGAGTGCCCGTGTGTTACCCTGCAGACAGCATCCTGGATTGCTGCACCTGGATGGCTGTGGTGACCTGAGTACTTTCACCGCAGATGAAGATCAGCTAGCAGAGAGGAGGATCCAAAGAGCAGAGCCTGATCGGCCTCACAGTCTTATTGGCGTTGTCAGGGAAACTGTACTTTGAGCTGGTTTCTGTCTGTCTTTGAGCTGGTTTCTGTTTATTCCTCAGTAGAGCACTTTTGTCAGACATACATGCTGCACAGGTAAATCATCTCTGACAAGTGGGTTGAAGAGTGTGTCGACAATCCATTTTTTTTATACCCTCCCGCTCAGACTCCTAAGGGGAAGCTTGTTCTACAAAGGCTATTAAGCAGATTGCAAGCTGGCCTTTATTGGGCTGCTCAGGTGCAACTAGTCTGTTTGTGATACGGTACTGTCTTGTTGCATCTCTCTAGTCTATCGCCACTTAGGATGGGTTTGCTTTTTTTACTCCACTTACAAGAGAGATGGCAGAATGGCTCCACGCCTTGGCTTGCCGGGGTGAGGCAAGGACAGTTAATGCATTTGTGCACTTTGTATCTCATTGGAGAACAGGGGCAGTGACAACCCCTGTGTTCATCTGCTGTGTGTTACTGTAGCTCCACTGATCTTTTTGTTTTGTTGTTTTGTTTTGTTTTGCTGGCATATAGCAATTTACTTCCTAGTAGAGGTGCTTGTTATGTACCAGCTGACATCCATGCTGGAAGCACGCACGCAGCCATCTCAAATCCTCTGCAGACGTGCAGGTGACTACCTACCGTTGTTTTGGCAATCTTAACCACTAGGCCACAGTGACCCATGAGTTGACACCCTCTGGCTAATAAAGGAATGTATATGCCAGTTGGCTCAAGCTGTTGAGTGCAGATAGTTTGTTAAACTGTTCTGTATTTATGCTGCTAACGTGGAATACACTAAGTATTTCCAGAGGCTGGGATCAGGCACACAAATTTTATTTGCAAGGGTAGTTGTAGCCTTCTGTGTCTCAGCAGGATGGCTAAACATTCCTGTTGCTATTTTAATGATAAAGCTTCATTTAAAAATTATTCAACAGGTTTCCCACTGAAAACCAAAAAGCTTTAAAGTGATTTTAATTAAGCTTGTTCAGAAGTTGAAACTGTGCAGTATGGCTTGACTCACTAAAGATGGTAACTTGAATAAAATAAAATGCTTATCTCTACACTGGAATTGGTGTTTTATTCTTCCTGTCTAGTAGAGGAAATACATTAGGGGTATTGAGTTTGCTGGAGCACTGGCATATTGGTAGATTTTGCACTCAGAAGTAAGAGCACAGGAAGCAAAAATTGAGGGGTTTTGTCTTGGAGAAGAAGGAAAATGCCACAAGAACACACTGCTTCGTTATGCTAGCTTTTGCCTCAGGTCTGTTACATAGTTTGCAATTCCATCACATTTAAAACTCCAACTCTTCTTGTTACATGCATCGTCTTAAGTGGGAATTCTTTCAGATCTTCAGTATTAGCTTCCTTTTCCTAGTTAATCATTACCCTTCCAAAACTAGGCTGTGGAAGAGGAAAATCATGCGCACCCCATCCGTGCAAGGGTGTACTTCCAGTACCTCTTGACAGCTCTTCCCTCGCTGTCACACTCTGTATAGAAACTCCCTGCGACCCTACTGGGAGAAAAATCTGCAAAAGTCCCTGGGTTCTAAGCCAGGATGCAACGTAAGCTTATGCTTCAGAAGACTTGATCACAATTCAGTTAATTGCTCATTATCCTAGTGGAATGGGACTAACCTGAGCTGAAGTTATCAGCCATTGGACAGTGCTTCAAAAGGCAGGTATGTTTCAGGTAACAGGAGAGGAAAAAATCTGATTTCAGTAAATTATCTACTTACCAAAGCTCTTAATTTCTAATTGACCAAGTAATTACTCCAGACGAGTGCCACAATTATTTATAAAACCTATTGATCAAGTTACTACCCAGCTAAGCTATTTCCTTAGTGACCTGCACAAAACATGACCTGTTTTTCAGCCGGTCATGCTTTAACAGACACTAACAGAAACAATGTGGCAACAGCAGCTGTTCCACCGGAGGAAAAGAGACAAAAAAAAAAAAAAATTCAGAGTCATCAACTCTTCTGAGCAATACTCACCTTTCTGCCATCACAGGCCCCTCTGGAAGGGCTGTTCCCTGTCCCGGAGGAGTGTTGCAGTGAGGCGACAGGCAGGTCTATGCCCAGGGTGCACGACGGGTAACCAGTCTCGCTTCACATGGAGAACGCGCAAGCTGAGGCTCTTCCTGTCAGGGTAGGAGCCTATCTGTTCTCGCATGTAACAGACCTGCATATTTTGTAGCTAAATCGGTGTGCAAAAAATACTGGAATCCCCGTATTTCTTGGAGGCTGGCCTGAACACCAAACAGGCTAGTTTCTCTAGGCAGGCTGTGCTCTATTCTGCACCAGTGACTTGACAACCTTACTGGCTGTGGACTGGACAGGCAGGTCCTTGCTATGTATCATTCCGGAGTCTGTTTTGCCCACTAGCGCCCAGCCCCCTCAGCCACTACACCTAATACTGCACCTTGACGGCCATGAATTTACAGCCCGCCCCACACACCTCTCTGACTGTGGCACACCGATCCAGAAAAAGTGAAATACTTTCTAGATAGGAAGCAAATCTACTGCAAAATAATGCTCTCGCAAACTGAGTAGTTTTCCAGATACAGGTTAAGTTTCTCTGCAAGTATTAAAATAACATTGCAAGTTTCAAAAAAATGAGTTACCTATATGCCTAAACGATGTAGCAAGTTTTAATTTAATTATCGTCAGGCACTGAAAGACACAGTAGCAAAGCCAGTTTCTTTTTCTTAGAATCTGAGCAAGAGATAATGTAAAGGACACTTCCCACACTTAATGCTATTTCAACACGTTTAAAACATGCAAAGGTTGCAACAGCTACAAGGTGTCTAGCGGCTAACTTTAATCACCACAATTCCAGGGACAGTGCAGCCCTTAGCAACAGAAGAATCATTTTCATTTCCTAAAGTGTTTTTTAATCCCTCAAGGAAAAGTTTATGCAAATCTCTTTCATCAGAACCAGTCTCCCACCAGCAGCTTCCTTTTTTTTTTTTTTTTAAAAAAAAACCTGCCAGCTTTATGAGCTATCATACATTCAAAAGACAAACTCCTCACACCTATTCCCATTTGCAAATGCGGTCTCATTTCCTGCCCAGGCAGCCTTCAGAACTAATGAAAAAGTCTCCCTTCATCAACAGCACTCTCTCAAACACAAATGCCTTCACCACTCCTCCTGCAACTCTCAGCCAATGGAAAAGCCACCAGTTAGAGCAATGGGAATTTGTTAGTGGGCGAGATGCTGCCCCTTTAGTCCCAGACCTTCTCATTCTAAAACAGGGGGGCACAAAAATCAGTGCAATCTGTCATACTGCCTCTCTTCCCACTGCTGCCAGGGTACACCTCCTGAAGTTCTGTGGTCTTGCTTGAAGATGTCTTTCTGGAGAAGGAGCAGCATACACATCTCCTCACTCAGTGGGGAAATTCACAGAAGCCATGGAAATGCTGCATGGGATGGAACAGGGAGGAAAGGCAGAGTACATGCAGACTGCGATAGGGTAAAGGCGGTAGGAAGAAGCCTAAGTGGATGCTTATCATAAGGATACACATGAAAGATGAACTCAAAGTGAAAAAAAAATTGTACCTGGTTTCAGTTTACTTCTCTGAAAGTCATTCATATGTCTTCCCCTGTTCCCCCCACTCCTATACACACAGACTATCAGAAATGATAGGCTGGTGGAGGGAGAGGGCACAAGCCTGTTAGCCAATTGCTTAGGATTCAGAGAGACATTTTTCTGCCATCTTAATTTGCTCATCAGTAAAACCATCCAGTGGGGAAAAATTCTGCACAAAATCGCTGCTGTGAAAGCATGAGAATTAGCATAAATGATATGTTGCCTGGCTGAGCTGGAATATAAACATTTAAAATAGACATTAGCTTTCAAGGGAGGGGAGACTTCCAGGAGAGCAGTCATGCCACGTGGTCAGTGGCAGAGAAAATGAGGATTTCCAAAAACTTTGTACTGGAGAAGGAAAAAAATGTCCCTTCTAGAGTGTTCTACAGAAACAGAAGTAGTTAGGATTGACATTTACAGCAAAAATCAACCTGTTTAAGAATGAACCACAGCTCCCTTCCTATATGTGCTGCAGTTACTTACGGTCCTGGTTTCGGCTGGGATAGAGTTAAATTTCTTCCTAGTGCTGTGTTTAGGATTTAGTGTGAGAAGAATGCTGGTAACACACTGATGTTTTTAGTTGTTGCCAAGTACCCTGCTACTCAAGGACAGCTCCCATGCTCTACCAAGCGCACGAGAGGCTGGGAGGGAGCATAGCCAGGACAGCTGGCCCAGCTGGCCAACAGGGTATTCCATACAATGTGACGTCATGCTCAGTATATGAATGGTAGGCATGTTCCAGGAAGTAGCGATCACTACTTTGTTATCAGTCAGTGAGAGTGGTGAGCAATTGCATTGTGCATCACTCATTCTGTATACTCTATCATTATCATTATTTTCCCTTTTCTGTTTTATTAAACTGTCTTTATCTCCACCCACAAGTTTTCCTCACTCTTACCCTTCCAATTCTCTCCCTGTCCCACTGGGGTGTGGGGGGGAATGAGCGAGTGGCTGCGTGGCGTTTGCCTGCCTGCCGGGTTAAACCACGACACTTACTTTGCACTAGGTTTGAGAAGAATCTCTCTTAATTAACATGCTGTTAAAATTCTTCAGTTGCCTAAGAATTGCTGCTGCCCTCCCTCAAAAAAGTCAGCATGCAGATTCATGGATCATGTCCTCATAATTCTATTTGCTAAATATGTATATATATATATATACACACACACACTTTATGTGTGTATATATATATACACACACTAAATGTGTGTGTGTATATATATATACACACACCTTATTCCTATACACCAAGCTCATCAATATCTAACAGTTTCTCTAATGAGCTGTGACTATTATAGACACGTTACAACTTCATTGTGGAGGCCAATGAAAACCACTGTTCAGTGGTTGTCACGCTGATGCAAAGCCAGGAAGAAAATCTACCAGGATGCACATTTGCAATCTGGGCATTTTACTTGCCACCTTATTTGAAGTTACAAAACAGAAACATTTTCTTGGCCCTGAAGTTCAGTAACCTGTGCAGTTATGGGGTATGATTATACACCATTCTTGTGGAAGCAGCTGTCAAAGGCAGTATCAAAGAACCTTGCAAATTATCAGTATTACGGTTTAAATTAAAAGCTCCAGTCATAAAATGCAGAACTTCAGACACAAAGCAGGCTTTCAGTAAAAACTGGTGTTCAGAGTTCTAATGCCATCCTTTATAAAAGAAGGTTGTTAATTTGCAAACTGTAATTAAAACCAAACTGTCTGAAAGAAGTTCTCTTTTGGCTCAGTGACCTTCTCACTTAATGGCAGGACATTATTCTTGCCTCACTGACAGAACCAAAACCAAAACTCCAAAGCGTATGTGTTTTGCACCAGGAGGTGCTGGTTTGTTATCATCCCAGTAGGAAAGGCACTCGGACTCTGTAAAGTCTCACTTAAAATGCTGTTTATTAGAGCTAATGCTATAGAGAAAGATGATAGTATAGATAATTTTATATCCCTTCAGACGCTGGGAATGCCAAGTTGTGCAGCATCAAACAGGTCTAAGTTCTGCAGTTCCCATCCATGCAAGGATTACCCCATTTTGGTCATTTGAACTATTAAAAGATTTTCGTAGAAGAAAACAACTCCATTCATCACTTCTACTATCAAACAAAAAGGATGTTCACATGAGAATTTCTTACTGCGTTTCTAGACAAAGGTAGGGACACACAAGCGGCGTCACCACCAGCACCACACAGGGGCTGCCTGTAGGCTCCTCTCTTACAAGCAACCAGATAAATTTATGCTGTGGCCGAGGGATACCCCTAAAGGCCACCCTGTACAAGCAGCACAGAGCAGAACAGCACAAGCATGGGCCTACTCGGGTTAACTGACTGGTGGATCACCGACTCCTCCATGATGTGCCACGTTCTTCAGGTCAGGATGGCTACCATATGCTTCCGCACCGAACATTTATTTAAATCACAATCCCAGCCCTGTTCTCAGACACTGTCAGTCCCCACACAGGCTATCAGCACACCTCTCCAGCCTGCAAGGCACTACATACAGGGTGCTGGAACCGGGCGGGGGTGGGTGGCGTCTGCGCAGCCTCCCAGTGTGGACCCAAACCACTGAAACACTGGAGGTGAGGGCAAGAAAAACGTCCCGTGAAGACAGCAAATCTGTGAGATTTATATCTGTACTGCTAAAGGAGAAGTCAGACTTAGGTTTATCCACTGAAATGCAAAGAAGTTTGTAATCTAGAAATCGGAATGTAAAGCTTTAACAAACAGGATGGAGGGTGGCGTGCAGGGAAACACAGAAAGCAACCTCGGCCTGCTGCACCAGTTCCCAAAGACTTCACAATTGCTCCAATCTATCATTTAAGCAAATAAGGTGACCTACTTCATTCTCCCATGTTGGCAATATTTGTATTTCATGTTATGAATAGCCACTCAATGCCTGAAGGCCCATGTTTAGTTTTCTTCTGAATCAGCTGTGGCGTATGTTTTCAATTCTGTAGTTTCAAAGTACTCATGACAACCTATGAAGCCCAGAAAATCCTATGAAGCCTCACCTGAAGAAATGCTCCTTTGTTGGCTTTTGCTGGTTGACTTTCAAATACCATCATCATGTTTTTCATAAACGATCTCTCATTATACCACTATTTTTTAACCTTAGCACAGGCAGTTCCAGATTTATTCTAAGGACAGATATATTAAAATTCCACTTTTTATTTATTCAGGTGGTAATAGGTCTTTAAGAATAAACCATGCTGATGACCTTTGAAGAAAAATAGTGGTTTCAGAAATGATAGTAAGTGTAAAGAATTTTTAGCAAGGCCTCATTTATGAAAAAAGCATATTTAAAGTTATTCAGACGATGAAATAATATTTCTGTCACATAAAAGGCATGGTGAAGTAACATATCTTTGGAAGATTCAAACATGGTGACATTTCACATGGCAAAAACTGGGATGCAGCCTTAAATAAGGAATCAGCTTCATTTAGGAGCACTAGTCTCATTTATTACCTGAAAATAATGTTTTAAAATGTTTTAAAAATGAAGTTAATAGCATTGGTTCACATCTGCAGAAACACATACAGCATTACTCAGACTAAGCGGCAAAAGAGAAGTTCAGACACCCTCCAAGCATTCATGCATTCAGTATTGGCAAGCCAACCCCTAGATGAGTATGAGCAAACTCTCAGCCTTGTCTGAGGTATTTTTGTTTTGTATTTTATTGTTGCGAAATGTTACAGACATTAGCGCCTTGTTAAATAAAGGAATGTAGCACAGTAAATACACCACAACAAAATAGCTGGCCAGAAACCCCTCACCCTGCCCCACCCAAAACAAAAAGCCCACTCCTCTCCCTCCTGCCCTCCCCCCAAAACCAAACCACTGCAGCTTCATTACAGAGGTCAGAGACCTGTGGCAAAAAACATCAGAGGAATTACATTCAGTAGATGTGCAGTATCAACATTCCAGGCTCACATATATTTATATATATATTTA